>NC_061119.1:181019691-181112161 GCF_002878395.1 Capsicum annuum
TATAATATCTTGGTGGATATCTAAATCTAATTTTATTATAATTAGGCAGTATATATTTCATTCTTCTAGATTTTAAATGTGTTATTAATTTTAATTCAATACTAGATATTAATGTAATTAAAGAGGCTAGTTTTTGTGGATTTTCTTTTGTTTTATTTAGACTTATATATTCTGAATAATTACTAATTAATGATTTTTTAATTTTTTTAAAAGCTTCTCTATTTTTAAATGGTCTTCGCATAATTAATTTAATATTTTCGTAGGTAATTTTTTAACTTTAAATCTAATTCTAATTCTATAACTATAACTCTAGTTCTAATATATATCTCTTCCGTACTTCTTAGATTACTGGGCTCTGATACCATTTGTAGGGGGTGCGCGGATTTGTAGGTATAATAGATGTATAATAGATTTTGATCTCAACCTTCTTTTCTTCCTCTATTTTATTGATAACACATGCTCAAGATGGATGCAGTCTTTTTAATTATCACATTATCTTTTTATCATCTTTTACATAGCTTTCTTATTTCTTATTCCTTTTTCACCACACCTAAATTTTTTATTTTTTTATTTTATTCTTCCTCTCTTCATACTTATTTTGTATCATGCACCCCTATGATATCCACCCTCAACTTAGGCTATTTGCCTAAGTGAAGGTGCACAGTATCCAAGGAGGACCAGGGCCAAAACAGGTTTATTATGGTGTAAACGGGAAGGTGAGGGGTGTCATAGAAAGAAATAGGCTAATTAGGTTCTAACAAGGATCAAGGGATATTAATCACATTGGGAAGGTCATTTAGATTAAAAGTGGACTAATCATCAAAAATGGCTTATGATTCTTTCCTAACTCCTATCCTATGACCATGGCAAGACTAATAGGGTAAGTTCTAGATTCAACACACAACAGGAATTGAGTAATACCTTACACACATATGGCACACAAGTATCTTTCATATCACTACTTATCCGGTTTGTGTACTTATTTAACAAAGGTTATTCAGTTTCCAGACTAATGCCATAAAAATATACATAGTGGTCACAAATGGATGCAATTCATATAGTAGACAATATATCAGACCACTGGAGAGGTACTCAAAAATTACAAACAAGCTAACTTCCTCAAGTACTTGTATTACTCCTAATTCTCTACAAAATATGATACAACAATACCTTACCCGACACCCTCAACTTAAAATCAAAAATAAAATACTCTAAGGGTTAGGGTATACCTGAAGGCAATCAAACACATGGATCTTGGGTCTCTGACCCTGCTACTGCATCATCTGTTGTCTTCTCTCTATCAAGAGCATTTAGCTTTGCCGTAGTTGGAGCCCTGCTCGATGAGGCACCTGCAGCCATAGCTCAGATGGTTTTCTCCCATTTCTCGTTTAAGGACTTAATTTCTACCCTTTTCAGCTCCTCCTTCTCCTTCTTCTTTCTTTCCCTCTTCTGTGATTTTTGCTCTTTATCACTGTTGGGCCTCTCTCTCTTTCCCTTACCATTCTTCTCACTTTTCTTGTTCTTCTACTTTGGTGAGTCTCCAGTGAGGTCAAGCATTGGAATTTCTTCCTCAGATTCATACATGGCCTAACCCGTTGGCATCATAAATTGGTGCTGCTGCAATACCCCTACATCTTCCTTTACCTTGTCCAATGCCGCTATAAATCTAGCAAGATCAACCCTTGGTATTCTTTTTGCTCGCGCATCAAATCGGTTCTCCAAATCTGCAACTCGCTTAGGAAAAGTCAAAAAATGCTCAAGGGAAACGTTGATTTTCTTGTTCACTGCAGCAGCAAACTGTTCGGCAAAATTATGTAGCTGTGCTTCACACCACTTGTCTTGTTTAGCTACTTTTCAAATATTGACCAGATGAAATACAAAACTTACTGCTGCTGTAGGGAATAAAAGGATATCTTTATCTCAGGCACTGATCTTTCCTTTGCTAAAGAAGTTGGATGCACAGCCTCAGAATCTTGCACTTCCACATGAGGTTCTACACCGGTATCTGTAACTGAAGGGTCTGTTGCTACATCTGCACCTCTATCAAGTCTTAATCCTGGCTGATTTTCATCATACCATATGGGGTTGTGAGTCTTTTGGGCAGGAATATCATTATCAACCCCTACAATTTTTGTCACAATAGCAACTTGGCATAACTCCGTGATAAGACAAGGGAAAGGGTAAGCAGTGTCGGTTCTTGACATTCTAATCTTCATCTCACCAGTAATGATTTCCCCAAAATTTAGGGGAAGGTTCTGCACCATTCTCTCTACTAGAATAGCTCGGTCATCACCTAAAATATTGTCTCCATCAGTGGGTATCAGCCATACATGCACTATACCCCACCAAAACTTTGCCTCTTGAGTCAAAGAGGACTTATAGATTCTTTTATTTGGGTTTGTTACCCATGCTGGTTCTCCTTCAGCTATGATGTTGTCCAACCATGGATGTTGTTTCTCCTAGTTCCTAATCCAAGCATAGACTGATGGTGCGGTGGCCTAAGAAGTGAAGTTGGGACAATACAAGAACCTATTGATTGTTTTGATTGAGATATCAACCATTATGCCCCTCACCTGCACTCTATCCAATAGGGGCCAGTTTGCTACTCTTTTACCTGACCTGCACATATTTTCCAACTGAGCCTGGTAGTTCAAGTAGAACTCCCAAACCAGTGCAGGGCAAAATGAACTTCCTTTTCTTGTGGTCCATCTTAAGCCATACTCTTAGAACTTCTATTCCACTTCAGGGTACCTGCTCAACCCTCTAGTGATAATTATTTTTTCTTCCTGAATTAGCCTCTTAGCACTTCTTCTATTAGTTATGCGGAGCCCAGCAATGAAAATACTCTCTGCCCTGGGAATTTTCTACCTCGAATTATCTCAAACTTCGGAGTTCTTATGTTTGATAAGTGCTCCCCGAGCTGGAGACTCTTCATCATCTTTTTGTTCAATGGATGGGGATCCATATGCTGTTTCCTAAGACTCAGACACCTCAGACCCTTCCTGCTCCTCATCTTCAAATTTGGCATGGTCAGACTCGTGCTGTTCAGAACCCTCTTACTCAGAGGTAGTATGTTCAGAACCTGCACTTTCTGGTAGTATTGTAGTCTCAGTATCATCACTATCCTCTAGTTTGATTGGTAGAGGTGGCAAAGGTTTTTTCAGACTTTGCTTCTCCTTTTGCTTCCTGAGTAGGGGTTCCTCTGCCTCATGATAAGATTCCTTATCGATGAGCTTACGACGTACACTTTTTTTTGTTTCTTTCTTTGGTCCTTTGGGGCTCTTTATTTTTGGTGCCATTTAAGGTTCCTGTAGTAGAACAAAAACCATTGGTTAGTCCATAAGAGCACAAACACAAGCACATTAATCATTATGGCTTATTCATGCTTTAGGTTCCAGGTGTGACAATAATTCTTGATAAGTAGTCACGACTGTGATAGCTTATCACAATGGTCATCAACCCTAGCCAGCACCTCTAAAATTTTAACAACTTTTGATGACATTCCTGATAAGCCATCACAATTGTTATAGCCTATCACAAATGTTGTTAGCTCTAAACAGAAACCACTTTATTCTTGTCAGTCTTTGATGACATTCCTGATAAGCCATTACAATTATGATAGCCTATCATAAATGTCGTCATGTCTTATCAGAACCCACTTTTGATTATAACATAATTTTTGGTCCCTATTATTTCTTAAAATCCTCTTGAATTCTGAGTATGAGCTGTCTTTTTAAACCCTGGGCCTGCACAGCAGACCCTAGGTGCAATTTTAGATCCTTTCCAAGTTGAACTTAGTTCAAGCATCTTGGGGACTTGGCTTGTCATCTATCAATCACTTACCATAAGAAAAGAAGAGTTAAAGTTAGAGTATACCTAATAGGGGCCTTTAATATGATTACACGCAAAAGTGGAAGTAGGAAGTAGGAAATAGGAAGAATCTCTTGATTGTGAATTGGAAACCCACGGACAAAGGAACTTGTTTTCTTGAAGTGTTTTGCAAAGAGTAGGAGATAAACTAACTAAGAAAAGAAATAAACTAAAGAAAAAGGATTAAAACTAGAAGAATTTGAAAAGGTTCCTTGCTGGGCTGGGTTGGATTTGATTTAGACTGGGCCCAAAATTTAGATTTTAAGGTTCTGGCTAACGACGACCTGTGATGGCTTATCACAAGTGTCATAGCCTATCACAAATGTCTTCACCCCTAAGCAAAAGTTGCCTCAAGTTTGGCCTATCTGACGACATTTTTGATAGCTTATCATAGTTGTGATAGCTTATCAGAGATGTCGTCATGGCCTTTCAGCTGACCTCCTTATTTTTTACCTTGCATGTACTAAATCCTAATTATAAAAGTAAAAACACTGCCTCAAACATAAACACTTTGGGTTGCCTTCTAATAGCACCTGATTTACTGTCGCGACACGACTTGCTTGTCTTGACTACTCAGACTTTGCCAAGGCAACCTGTTGATACCTCTTTACCATCATCATAGAAGACGTCAATGATTGAGAAAACACTCATCTCATGTTGCTGAGTCACGAATGAGTGTATTTTGAAGCGTGCTTCTTGGTCATTGAACTTGAACTTTAGCTCGTTCAACTCCATGTCTACTAGCACTCTCCTAGTTGCAAGTAATGGCCTACCCAAGTGGATGGGCACTTCAAAATCCACTTTGCAATCTAGGACCACAAAATCAGTAGGTAGAACAAAATTGGCTACGTTTACAAAAACATCACGCATTATTCCCACAAGTCGCTTAACATATCAATCTGTCATTACCAATCGCATATTTGTTGGGGTAGGATCCCCCAAACCCAATTTCTTGTACAAGCCAGTGGCATTAAATTTATACTGGCTCTCAGATCGTATGGTGATTTTTGTGAACTTTAGGGGGCCAATAGTACATGGGATGATAAACACTCCCGGATCTACCTTTTTCTGCACTAAAGACCTTGTAGAGATAGCTCCACAATGGAGAAGATTGTCCTCCGATTAATGGCTAACCTTCTATTTCTTGGTTACAAGGTCTTTCATAAACTTGTCATATCCTGGCATTTGCTCTAGTGCCTCAACCAAAGGTACATTAATTGTCAATTGCTTGAGCATGGCCATGAATTTGCTGAATTTTGTATCATCGAGGTGTTGGTCTTGGGATAGATTTCAACACCACTTCCTCTTTCTTCTCTTTTTCTTTCTCCGAAGCATCAACAAAACTATCCAGCTTGTCAGACTCCACTGGTTTGCTTTCTTTCGATTCATCAACAACCACCTCACCATCTATAGATTTTCCCACAGAAAGGCCAAGTAAGATCTTACCACTCCTAGTGGCAATCACCATACATGAGCCATCATTCCACGGATTCTAAACCGTCACTAGGTAAAGTACCACTTTTTCTTTGGTTCAGTGTTGCGAAAAGTTGGCTCATCTGCTGCTCCAACTACTTAATAGAAGTGGAGTGTGAACTAACCAACAAACTCAGGGTAGAGAATTCACTCTTCATATTGGTTACCCCTGAGCTGGTAGCCTCAACTCCCTTCAACAATTTTTCCATCATGTTCTCCATGGACATCTTTCCTGATCTAGTTAGTGCAAGATCCCGAATTCCAGGGGGAACATACAAACCACTCATATCATTATTGCTTCTCCAGTTTTCTTACTCTATATCTTTATAATCAGGCTTTTCATAAAAGTTTCGACCTTGATACCCTTGGTTATTACCTCAGAAAACCCCCTGATTATTAACATAATTTTCCTCCTTATCCACATCAATAGCAATAGTGCACTGAGATTCTACATCCCTAACATTTTCATTCTTTCCTGACAGCAAGTGCTTGGTCAGCAAGTCTATCTGAGTCTTTAAGTAGGCCATGTCTTGGTCTCGCTCCTCATCCCTTCTGCGCTTCTCCGCAGTCATACCACCAGAAACAGTCAGGCTAGCTTCCACAAAATCCCTGGTATGCCATGCCCGACTCTGTTTGGTCATTCTATTCAACATGTCTGAAGCATCTTGAAAAGAAAGGTCAATGAATGAACCACCTGCAGCATTATCTATAATTGGCTTTGTCACAGAGTTAAAAGCTCTGTACAAAGTCTCTATCAAGTACAAATCTATCATCTTTTGGTTCTGACATTGTGCCATCTTCTTCTTGAATCTCTTTCAAGTTTCATGCAATGCTTCAGTAGGGAGCTACATAAAGTTACTGATTTTGTCCCTCTACTGTACCCTTCTAGAGAGTGGAAAGAACCATTCTAGGATCGCCTCTTTCAACTATCTATAGTTGGTTATAGAATCAGGCTTCAACTCATTTAACCATATTGTTACCTTCCCAGATAGAGACAATGGAAACAATCTCAATTGGATCGCATTCTATCTCACTCCCACATTATCAAATAATTTGCAAAAGTGATAAAGTTCACCAAGTGCTTGTTCGGATCATCACTTGGAAAGCCTCTAAACAACCCCTTCAAATTAACGAGTTGAATCATAGTACTTGTTATGCTGAATTTTGCACCAGGTGTCAATGGTAGAGTAATGATAGCACCCGTTTCAATAGCTCCATCCATTCCTTCATCATCTTCATCAACCACATAATGGATAGGCTTTTGACCATACCTTCTTCTGACTAGACGGTTACTGTCGAAATTTCGTTGCACTAGTGCAGCAATTTTCTCAGCTCGCCTTGGGTTTTGAGGATTCAGCAATTCCTCATCACCCAATTCTTCATCATCATGGTTCGGGTGACGTACTTGTTAACCCTGGTTCTATACGCTCACCTGAGCCCCGCCAAGGGTACCAGTCTGTCAGCCTTTTATTATTTTTCCATTCACCCGATCAGCTGTGGTTCCAGATTAATTGGTAATAACGGTTCTCTGGAACTTCTTGTTTTTGGCATAAACAACAAGGAACCTACAATAAACAAAAATTACAAATAAACGTAAATCTAGGAAACCTAACTACAGTCAATTAGCGCATATAACTTTCAGTTTTCAACTGTATTCCCCAGCAACGACGCCATTTTGGATAACGCTCAAACTACACTCTTGAATGGGTGTAAACGATCGTTGTCAATATAAACCAAAGTAGGTTGGGGTCAAATCCCATAGGGAATATGGTGTGAACTTAAATCATTTACAATTTAGTTCACTGATAGTTTAACATTTCATGAGATGGGGTTTAAGTTTCACAAAGGATTGTTTGTTACTTTAATTTCGATATTTGTAACAAAGATTTTAAGAAATAACAAGAATTATGTTCACTAGGATTTACGGTACATAAAAAATGCTAAAGGTGACTCAAGATTGTCACGGTGGTTAGGATAACAAGTTATCTTTATTGATGATATGCTCAAATATCTCTCAACCTATTTAACCGTCTAATTTCCTAATCCTCTTGGACTTAGGAAATTGCTATTCACTGCCCAAAGTTTACCTTAGGTTAATAAACCTTGTTAGAGCGCTGATTATTAAACAAAGTATTTTCGAGTCCCTGTTGATAATTCACTTCCTACTGTATATGATTTCTTTCTCAAGCAAACCAAAGTCGGTGTGTCTAATGCTTGCAACCAACAGATGTTAATTAAAATCTCAGAATTATCAAGAAATCCTAACACTTATTAAATCTTGAGTGTTTAGTACATCATCATTACCTAACCCTAGATCCCATAATTCAGGTTAACAGAGTTTAGCCACTCATGATGCAAAGAACGAAACACATAATTGAATTCATAATTGAGAAGATTAACTTACAGGGATGAATAACAATTATTGAATCGTAGATTAGATCAAAAAGGAAAATCCCCAAAATAGTTGTATTGTTCGAATCCAAAAAAATAGAGAAAAAGAAAGATTGGAAAATATTCTCCAAGACTCAAAGTATCGAACTCTCTTTTATGAACAATGATGCTGATGAATAAATGAAAAAAAAATTACGAAAACCCTAAAACAAATCTTTAAATAGTTCAACCTAAATAAGGAAATAAAATTAAAGTTGCAGCTTTTTCTCAGAATAGACGACGATATCCGTGACAGCTTATCAGGAGTCTAACGTCTTATCACAAATGTCGTCACCTCCTCTGGAATTTTGGCTCTTGCTGCCTAAGGCTGACAACAACGTTGACACCTTATCACCAACCTGATGGCTTATCACGAACGTCGTCATAAAAATATCTTCAACTCCCATTCTCTGTTTAAGGTAGATGGCATTCTTGACATCTTATAACTAGGCTAACGACTTATCATGAACGTCGTCAACCACACTTGTCCTTTATTTTGCTTCACCTTTCAGCCTTTTTGCTTCCATCATTTTTTTTCTCTGACATCTCACATTTACTTCAAAAATCAAAGTAAACTAATCAAAAACAACTAAAGTTGCTCAAGACCTTACAATTATTTTGAGTTAAAAGCCTCAAATGTGTTAGCGTAGGCCCACACATCAGTCAACTAACTATTTAATATAATTGACAAGGTCACATCCATCTAACTTGAGAAACTAGAGCATTCTAATGTTAGTTATGAGATAACAAGTCGAACTAACCTAGGTTCTAGAGTATAAGTCAAGTATCACAATTATGAGTTCAATAGCCTAATTGGTTTAACTAATCCCAAACATTACCATCTACCACCTCAATACCTAAAACCCCACCCAATCTTATCTAGATATCAAAGTCATACTATATAAAACCCTACCTCGAATCTAAATATAGCTCACAAACCGATAACCTTCGCTTTCCCCTTGCTCGAAGCTTTTTCAAGTAGCCAAGGTATCAAAAACACAATCTATGAATTATTACGAGAATATCAATACCGATATTGCTCCATTGTGCTTGGGTCAAAAACACCAAAGTGAGTCCCACTTATGGAAAGTGAGTTTCCAAGACCAACCCATTGTTCAAATACCATTAGGGAGTTATATCCCTCAAGAAATTCATGTAAATCAAGCATATTTGGGCTAAAATCTAGCCTCAAGCCATTTGGGATTTTGTGTCAAATAGTTAAGAATTCAACACTATAAATGAAGGATTCATACATTAGATTCTTTGTTAATCATGATTATGCAAGTTTGTAAACTCCCATAAACACACAAGACTCAATTTGGGGACTACACACTCTATTAAGGTTTATGGGTCTCAAAGCAATGAAGAAATGGGAAACTCTCGACCAAAAAGGACTTTTGAATACCCCTTCCCAGGCCCTTGGTTCAGGCGATCGCGGATAGGTGAGCTATGATCACAGCGTCGCAATTGTAATGCGACCTCCACGATCGCGATACCTTTGCTGCACCAGATGACTGCTTAAACTTAGAATAAATTTCATGTTTTGTCTAATGACTCGGGATGCATCCGAAATCCAATATGAGCAAATGAAATATGCTACTACACTGATTTTGACTTCTCGAGCGCGTTGGAAAAGTCAAATTTTCCATTTGTGGTTGTGTCGACCAAATGTGAGCAGCACACCAGAATTTCCAATTTATCAACTTTACAACCAATAGATCAAAATGAGTTTAGGGAAGCAGTACCCAAACCTAAGGTCTACAAAACCTAAAATCAATATTCTGGAGTTGTTGGCATAGTTGGAATTTGCATCCGATATTGTTTTACTGAGCTTTTTCCTCGGTGGCCATTTGGAACCAATGAAGACATCTAAACAGAGAAATGGTTCTAAAAAACAAATAAAATGCCCGATAATCAAACTATTGTTCCATCAATTCATAAATGACTTGGGGTAGCTAGGGAAAAGATCTAATGGTAAAAATAAGTGGAATCACAAAATAAGACCAGAAGGGTTATTACAACATACACTACTAAGGAACTTTCATCCCTGAAAGTTAAGGATAAAGAAAATACCTAAATTCTCAAATAGGTATGGATACTGGGCCCGCATCTTTCTCTCAATATCCCAAGTGGCCTCCGCCACTAGGCGATACTTCCACAGAACCTTACCAATAGGAATCTATGTAGTATGCAACTGTCTCACATCATTAGCCAAAATAAGCACGGGCTCTTCCACAAAGGTCAATTGCTAATCCAACTGGACTGAGTCACACCTAAGCACATGAGATGGATTAGTAATATCTTCTACAACATAGAGACATGGAAAATCAGATGAACAACAGCAAAATCTAGAGGCAAGGCTAACTCATAGGCCACCTCAACGACTGTGTGGAGAAGCTCAAAAAGACTAATAAATCAAGGGCTGAGATTACCCTTTCCTCGAAAACTCATTACACCTCTCATGGGAGAAATATGAAGGAACCTACAGCCACCCGGTCTGAATCTCAAGGCACGGAGCCTGCGGTCGGCATAGGCCTTCTGCCTACTCTAGGCTACTCTCAGCCTATCCTGAATCACCTTGACTCTATCGAAAGAGTTGTGAAGAAAATCCATACCATGAGGTCTCTCCTTTGAAGTATCAAACCATCCTAATGGAAAACAGTATCTCCTACCATACAAATACTCATAAGGATCCATCTAAATACTCGAATGATAGTAGTTGTTGTTGTATCAAACTCTGGCTATACTAAGTATGGATCCCACTATCCTCTAAAATCCATAACAGGGGCTCAGAGATCCTCAATCACCTGAATTTTAATACCCCGCAAAATTTTTCGTCGAAATTTTGTGCGTAAATGTATTGGATCCTATCTTCGAGAATGATTTCTTATTTTTCTATTTGTCATTTCTTGGATTTTGACCCACCATTTCATAGATAATCGAATAATATTTCCAACGATATGTGGATCACCCAAAACGAACACTCGAGCAATGAGTTACGACCATTCCGATCAAACTACAACAATTCTGATCGAACTGTGAACAGTAAAATGTTCAGGAAAAAAAATACTGCAGCCAGGCAATTTTTTTGGTCAACTTCAAATGATCATAACTCCTTTTACATAATGAACTTTGTGAGCTGATATATATCAACGAAAAGCCCTGAAAGTCTTCTTTCCAATAAAATTGGTTTCATCCAATTTGGACATCAGAGTAAAAAGTTATGGCCTGTTTACTTCAGTTTACCGGATAGATCACTGAAGGACAGATTTGGATTTTATTTATTTCTTAGGGGCATTTTGGTCTTTAACCACTCTTTTAAACCTCTATAAATATCCCATTCAGCTGAGAACTTGTATTATTTTCGTCTCATTTCTCTTATATGTATGTATGTATATATATATATAAATATATATATATATATATATATATATATATATATATATATATATCTAGTTAGGGTTAGGGTTTTGAATTGGGGGAAATTAATTGGAGGCTTTGATTTAAGAATTCCTTCCGGCAATCTCTTCCGGCCACGAAATCTAAGGTATGCAAGTGTTTATCTATGGGATCCTTTCGTCCATAGAGCTCACAAATCCTTTTTCAAAGGCTCAAGATACATGTGTGTATATATATGATTATACTTTCTAAATTTTTATTGTTTATATGTGTAGTATTCACATGATGGTTGTGATATATGTGTGGGATAATTGAGTGTGTTGGTTGAAGTATATGTGTGTAGTATTTGTGTGATGGTTGGTGATTATGCTGTTGAAGTTGATGATATCCAAGAAGGGATCTTTGTATGTTTGTGGAAACTATGGTGGTGTGTGATGTATAAATATATGAAATAGGTGATTGAATACTTGTAATCCCGATGAATCAACCTATGCCTAAGAAGTGCATGTAAGGTGTTTGTGAAAATACCTAAGATACTAGAGATTTTGTTTTTATAACATAATAGGTCCAAAATTAATTGATTATGAATATATGATGATTTAAATTGTTAAGCCTTTATTTATACTATTATTCAATTATTTCTTTGTTATGACTTGATAATTGTTATTGGGAATTATATATCCCTACTATTGATTGATATGTCAAATATTTTCTAAATGTGAGTTGGATTGTGAATTGAGAAATGTGGATGTTGAAGTTGAAGGATGATGGTGTTGTGGTGCATGAAATTGAGCATTAAACCTATGCCCTAAATGGTGAATGTAAGGTGATTGCTAAAATGCCTATGTGAAGAAGAATTAAGTATTTTACATGTTTGTTATCCAAATTATGATTTCATGCCATATCCATATGCTTAACTTATGTCTACCATATGTTTGACAAAATATTTAAGAGAATAGGAAATTATGCATTGTGGTTCATTAGGTCTTAAAAGATAAATTCATGCTTTGTTCCTATGGATAGTTGATTTTCTTAAATATGTGGTGCGTTGTGGGTGTATGATGGAATGCCATGATAAATTGTTGAGGTAACTATGATGTTTGTGTGTAGTATTTGTTGTGGACCAACAGCATGTTCCTCACGTGTTCGATTGGATGCTTATATGAAGAAATGAGGCCATTTGATTTGCTAAGTGTGAAGTCCTGAATTATGCTATGAGTTATCTATCTTGTGTTACTTTATGCTATTGTGTGCTGGGGGTACGTATGCACGAAATAGTCTGCTGGTCTAGAGCCGAGTCAGTTTCACGATAATCTCAATCGAGCGATGCACAATGAACTCCCGGTTAGTTTCAAAATTTGGGGAAAACTCAGTAATCTCGGAAATCATTCTTTATCGAATATTTGGGCCATGATGCCTTGAAATCTTACATATCAATTCACTCCATTACAGACCTCTGTACATTTTGTGAGATAGTAAGCTTATCTTAAAAGTAACTGGCATTTAGAAATACTCTGTCAGAGAACGGAATCAAGCAAACTCTATCATATTGATAAAGTATCATAATGTGAGAACAGATTCAGTTCATTTGAGTACAGTTAAGAACCGGTTAAGTGTCTTTCAGTTGGGAGTAGGATTCAGCACCGAGCGAGCTAAGGATGGAAACATTCCTGGGAGTAGAGGGTTTGATTCTTGGTAGCAATCCTTATGCTCCAGAACTACATCGCCAGCGTAGGTTGAGACATCTATCTTGCGAGTAGAGAGTTAGATGAGGTGGTTGTCCTGCGAGTAGAGGGTCCCACCGTTCTCGTTTGAGGTCCTGATAGTAGAGGGTCCTATGCAGCTGTCTTTACTGATGGCGCGGTATTGACACCCTACCAGCTGGGGTACAGGTTGGATCTCACTTGTGGTAAGTGGGGCATGTCGGTTAAATGATCACTCCCACAGTTTCAGTAACAGTCTCAGAAAAGAACTCAGTTAATATGCAGAAGTAGAGGTTGTCAGATACAGGCCTCCCAGTATTGCTATCATTATCATTGAGTAGAGAGACTTCCTGTGAGATGAGGGTTGCTCTCGAACTTATTTACCCATTATCATTATCATTGAGTATAGAAACTTCCTGCTAGATGAGGGTTGATCTCAGATTCAGTTATTCAGTGTTCCAGAGTTGGTGAATTTGAATATCCAATATCAGTAATATCAGTTATCCGATTTCTCAGTATGGATAAGTACAGATGTCAGCTCTAGTAGCTTCAGATACTCAGTATCTTATTGTCGGTATTATTATTTTCAGGTGTCAGTGTTCAAAATGTAACATTCAGTGTCATGATAATTTCAGTTGTACTTTATGCATCCATGGGTGTATTGTTGATCAAATATGTTTCAAAATTGGTAGCTGCGGAGTTTCTATATATGTTTATTCCAGCGAATATATATTATTCAGATTATTATGTTTATGCATAAGCCTTATATTTCACCTTACCCTATCCTTGCATACTCGGTACATTCTTTGTACTGACTCATTCGCGCTATGGTGTTTTCCCCACCATAGGTTCAGAAGAGCCAGATTCAGAGTATATTTAGCTGTCAGATCTTGTAGCAGTGGTTGTAGCAGTGAGTCCTCATCATCCGAGGATATTCTATTTCATGTTTTGATGATTTTAGTAGACGGAGTTAGTTGGGGAATTATCCCTTCAACTCTATAGTTCAGACAGTGTACAGGCTTTTCAGACAGATGTATTGATATTTAGTTTTCAGTACTGTATATTTAGATGTTTGAACCTTATCACTAAATTTAGCTCATTTCTACATTTATCATATTATATTATGCAGTGAACAGATACGGATATCAGTGAAGGGTTAGCTTGTGGTCCCTCGGGGTCACGAGAACCGTGTGGCATTCCGGTTCATGGAAATTGGGGCATTACATGAATTGTCAGCTCGGACTAACCACCTATCTGCGGATGAAAAGTTGTACTCAAATCCATTTGATTACCCAACTCCTTCTAGAATGATCTCCAATATCATGAAGTATATATAGAACCACAGTATGATATGATAGAAATGGGAACCCTATGCCAATGAACTATCTCCCGCACATAAATATGGGCTAATCTTTCCATACTGAAAGTTATCTGAATAGGAATAAAATGTGCCAAATTTAGTCAAATGAACCAAAATAACCAAAATACCATCAAGACCACGGGAAGTACAACGCAAACCACTAATGAAGTCCATGGCAATTTACTTACATTTATACTCGGGAATGGGCAACCTCTGAGTCAATCCTTCTAGACGTTGATGCTCGGCCTTAACCTGCTAACAACATAGGCAACAAGCCACAGAGTTTGCCACATCTCTATTCATACCATCCCACTAGTAATATTGCCTCAAATTACTATACATCTTTATTGTATCAGGATGAATGGAATATCTAGAGCTATGAGCCTCATAAAGATTTGACTGAATTAAGTCATCAAGTCAGGAACATAAATATGACCTTGAAATCTAAAAATACCCTCAGAATCAATGGTATACCTCTCAGACTCACCACTCATAACCCGATCATAGAGGAAACACAGCTTGTTATCCTCATATTGATGATCACGAATATGCTCAAATAGGGAGAACCTCACCTCCACATATACAAAAATCCTTGTAGGATTAAAAATATCAAGGCGAACCATCAAATTCGCTAAGGACTGAATTGTCAGTGCTATTAGCCTTTGAGAAACTGATGCATGCCAAGCTACCCATAATCACTACCTTGCATCTCAAGGCATCAGCTACCACATTTTCCTTAATCAGATGATAATAGATAGCAATATCATAGTACTTTAGCAACTCCATCTATCTATGCTGGCGAGCATTAAGCTCTCATTGGGCCATAAGATGCTTAAGGTTGTGGTGATTGGTGAAAATCTCACAAGACACCCCACACAAATAATTCCTCTAAATCTTGAGCGCGAAAACTACCGCTGCTAACTCCAAGTCATGAGTGGGGTAGTTGTGTTTATGCACTTAAAGCTTCTAGAAGCATTAGAAATGACTCGGCCCTACTGTATCATAACACAACCAAGAAAAATACCTGAAGCTTCACAAAACACGATGAATCCCTCACCCTCAACAGTAAGAGCTAACATGGGAGTTGAAGTAAGACAATCCTTGAGCTTTCCAATGCTCAACTCACACTCCTCGGACCACTAGAAAGGAACTTCTTTCTGAGTCAATCTAGTCATAGGGGTTGAAATAGTAGCAAAGCTCCCAACAAAGCGCCTATAATAACCGGCAAATCCTATGAAACTATGAACCTAAGTCAGAGATATAGGCCTATACCAATCACGAATTGCTGCAATCTTAGTTGGTTCCACTATGATACCAGCTTTAGATACTACATGACCAACGAATGACACTGACTCAAGCCAAAACTCACACTTAAAAAACTTGGCAAAAAGCACATGATCTCACAGGTATGGAGCACTATCCTTAAATGTTGTTCATGCTCCTCACTACACTTCGAATATAAAAGAATGTCATGAATGAACACAATAATTAATGAGTGTAGATAGGGCCTGAACACACGGTTTATTAAATCCATGAACTCGATTGGGATATTATTCAACTCGAAAGACATCACCAAAAACTCATAATGACCTAATGAGTTCTAAAAGCTGTCTTCGGGACATCCTCAGCCTGAATCTTCAGTTGATGATAACTGGACATAAAATCAATCTTAGAAAATAGGATTGTACCCTAAGTTTCTCAAAAAAAATCTTTGATATGAGGCATAGGTTAATGGTTCTTCACTGTCACCTTATTAAGCTACCTATATTCAGTCCCCATATGCATGGAGCCATCTTGCCTCTTTTCAAACAAAATAGGAGATCCCTACAGGGGCACACTCGATCTAATGAAACCCTTACCAAGAAGATACTAGAGCTTAGAATTCGGCTCCTTAAGCTCAACAGATGCCATAAAGCAAGGTACCATAGAAATAAGTCGTATGCCAAGATCATGGTTAATAGAAAACTCAATCTCATGATGAGGGGGAATACCAGGTAGGTCGGTAGGGAACACATCAGGAAACTCGCAAACTATATGAATAGTGTCAAGCAACTGACTCTTTACACGAGTATCATATATATAAGCAAGATAAGACTTGCAACCTCTCAATATAAGTCTTCTATAACAAACCTAAGAAGTAATATCAGTTGGCTAGTGGCTAGCCACTCCCTACTACACAACTGGGGGTACGCCATGCATGACTAAGGTAATAGTCATGGCAAAACAATCCATGACCGCATGATAGTGGGATAACTAGTCCATGCCCAGAATCATATAGAAATCCAACATATCCAAAATAATAAGATCTGCATAAGTATCAACATCAACATCACTAACTTTCACAACACATGATCTAAATACTCGATCCACTACTAAAGAATCACCCACGAGAGTAGAGACACACATTGGCATAGATAATTAAGTCACTAGTCAAGTCTAACTATGGTGCATAATATGCATATATATAGCAATAAGTGGATCCGGGATAAAATAAAGCTAGAGCCGACTCACGGTATACCAAAATCATACCTATAACTACAGCATTTGATGTCTTATCCTTGGGTTTAGCAGGTATTACATATAACTTACCACGCCTACCACTTAGCTGGACACCTGAATGATATTTTGTCCTACATGCTTGAGTACACCTCCAGCACCTTGATAACCACCCCTATGACCTCACAAACTACCTCTACCTAAGGGATAAACTAACCTAATAGGGGTAGCACCCTGGGCTAAAACAACCATCGCCCTACGACTAGGGCAATCTTACTAAAAATAACCAGGAATGACACATATAATAAAAGAGTCACAAGCAGAACCAAAACTCATAGGTCTAGTCTATAAAAGAACCTCTCAAAGATTGGTCATCGCCCTTACCAGGAGGACCACTAGTACCAAACTAACCTCCATCATTAGTTTGAAAAGCTGCCTGAATTGGTTGACTAGTTTGTCTCTGAGGCTGAAAATATAGATGCAGAAGATATCCAACATGAGAACTACCACCTCTAAATTAGGAACTGTTGCGACTCCCACCAAATCTTCTTTGGTTCTTGGGACTTTTATCACAACCCTAATGATGCATGTCCTCCATTACTCCAGCATGATCTGAAACCTCTACAAAGGTCCTACCCGCGATGACTACACTTTAAGTAGACATTCAAATAGAGAGTCTTAGTCCTCTTACAAAGCAGCAAACTCTCTCATACTCAGTATGAAAAATAGAGGTCATATGTCTGGCCAAATCATAGAAATGGGCCTCATACTCTGTGACAGTCATAGAACGTTGTTCCAATGTGGTGAACTAATTCCCTAGTCGATCTCGAAGGTTGTACATCATATACTTTTCCACAAACATCTTGAAAAACTGAGTCTATGAAAGTGGATACAATCTAACTAGACTAGAAGTCATAAAATCTCTACACTAGTGTCAAGCAGATAAATCTAACTAAAATATGGTGTAATCCATACCACGAGTCTCAATTAGGCCTAATCTACGAAGCCTATCCTCACAAATAGTAGAAAACTTTAATATATCCTCTCCAAAGGCACGAGAAAACCTTGACGAAGCCAACATTAAAAATTTACCTAGCATCTTCAGCTTCGTAGTAAACATAGAAGGTAGGGTCATAACTGGTTGAGCGGCCATCGGTTGAATAATTGTTGACATAGGAAGAACCTGAACTCTAGGAGCTACAGCTACAGGTTGTACTCTTACCCCAGTAATTTGTGTATCATCAACAATACCCAATAGTTGAACAAAGACATCTCTAAGCTATAAAGAAGGAACATAAACTGGTGGAGCTTGGGCTAGCCTTGGCCAATCTCTAGCTGTGGCGGAGGAATCTACGGTTGAAGTGCAAGAATGGGGTTTAGGGGAGATAGACTATCCTGGTCCCCAATTGGGGACATATCACGAGGTTGTTCTCGAATATAAGTGGGATCCCTGGGCTCAGTCTTGGAACCCTCATCACGCATAGCTATAGCACGTGTCCTAGGCATCTACAAAAGCATAAAGTCAAGAAAATTTCCTACAAACCACCTCAGACTCTTAGCATGAAATGAGTTAAAGAAGAAAAGTTGTTAAGAATATCCCATAACCTCCCAAATATAGGAAATGGACATTAATGTTTTGTTCTGTGGGACTCTATTAGACACTTGCTCTTGTACAGATAATACTGGTGAGACCTAGGCTCTATACCAATTTTCAATGACCTAATTCATGAGTCATGATAATAGCTATGAAAATTCACCTTCATGTAAGCCACCTCTATAACACTAAGCTAAGGCAATGAGTTACTTCGATAGAAATGCCCAACTAGGCCTAAATACACAAATACAATTATATTCAACAGTATTCCACCAAAAATGACAATAAAAATACAGATACCAATCCCACAACCAGGTACTATCAATAAAAGAGTATCTACTTATAATAATAGAAAATCCAACCCATAAATCTAACATTGTTAATACATTCATCATTAATACAAAAGATTGAACAAGGATAGAGGAAAATAGATGAATCAAACTCCAGAAGATCACCCTATATCTAAAAGATTAACACTGCACAAACTCAACTCAACAGCGGCAACTAGTACACGAGTCTGCACCAAAGAGGTACAGAAGTATAGTATGAGTACCCAAAAAATGGGTACTCAACAGGCATCATCCACTGACTGAGCAAACTTATGATATAAAGACGATATAAACCAAAACAATATATCTAAGTCCAGGTGCGAAATTATAATGCCCCAATTCCCATGAACTGGAATGCCCTACGGTGCTTATGATCCTGAAGGACCATAAGCTAATCCTTTTTCTAATATCTGTACCTGTTTACTGCATAATATAATAAAATACATGCAAAAATTGGCTAACACTTTCCATAAGGTTCAAACATCTAGAAATATACAATACCTTAAAGTACACACTAATACATCTGTCTGAAAAACCTCTACACTGCCTGAACTGTGGAGTTGAAGGGATAATTCCCCCAACTAACTCCATCTACTAAAATCAAATACTGTAATAACAACATCCTCGGATGATGAGGACTCACTGCTGCACCTACTGCTGCTATATAAGTGACTTCTAACATGCTTCAAGTTTCACTCCTTTGAACCTATGGTTCCCCAAAATAAAAGAACATCATAGCACGAATACGTCAGTACTAAGATATACTGAGTATACAAGCAAGGAAGGCTAAATGCAAGGGCTTATGCATGAACATTAAATCAATAGAATAATCATGAGAATAATGAACGAGTGCACATAAATGAATGCACAATTCACAACCACTATAACAAGTATAGCGACTCTAGATACCACAGCTCAAATACCGCTTTACTATCCTCAGAACTCACTACTGTACTGGGGTACTGCATTACTGAATCACAGGATACCAACACTGATCAATCAAATACACTCACACCCCTGCTCCTAAAGATTTATACTGACACAGAAACCGTGGGAAATAGTTACATAACTCACCCTGACTCCTCATAAGCAAATGAATATGTGGGGGTGCACGCAATAATTTGAATAATATCTTAGATTTCGTAAAACATGCGTACAAAAAATGAAGACTCACATGGCTTGAATTTTATTATCCATACTTCTCATAATATTATAGAGAGGAAAACTAAGTAAAATCCCATAAATCATCATAAAATCATCAATATTCATCATAAATTCTCATGACTCATCATAGACAACCACACTCATCAACTCAAGACTCGAAGCGACTCGATAGCTCAAGAAACATACTCTTATGGACAGGGGAGTTTTATATAACCGAAAACCCCATGTGAGCCGCATGGAAACCAACGTTTTCCCTCCTAGGGAGAGAACTCCCATTGACGGGAGTGTTGTACTCTTGCCAGGGAGTACAACCTTAAAGCTTTCATAATCACAATTCGGCTCTCTAGCCAATAATATCATCATCAACAACCCTACGGTGGCACATAGGTTTGGGAAAATGGCAAATTTCCCTCTCGGTGCTAAGTAATAATCCCCGACTAGCTCATAATGTGTTAGGAAATCCACCACAACATCACAAAGGTCTATCATAAAGATCAAATCAAATCTATTTCTCATTTATCAAATCATATCAATTTATGGATTCCTAACTCAACATATTTTAGCTCAAAACATTTTAATTTTCCTCAACATCAACATGGTATCAATAACACAGCATTTCATCTCTTCTAGCTTAAAATCAATATAAATCATCCCGACTCTACGGATGTAAATCAATATTCTCAAATGATCATTCTTTCATTCAAATATTCAAATCATGACAATAGCTTTTGAAAAGCATTTAAGATCTTCAAATCATAGTAAGATTTTATATGTCGTAATGTAACTCAAATCATGGCTCTTATATCAAGAATCCTCAAAAAAATAATTTCATAGTAGTGGTATGCAATTTATGGCATAAAATCTCAATTCAAGAAAACAAGATAATTATGTATACCAATATTGGACAATTCAAAGTTCCATAAATCATATCTTGAAAACATTTGAAATATCAACTCATGGTAGAAATATGAAATTCACCATATCAAATCATAACTTGGGAATAATAAAGTAATCATGTACATCAAAGCTTAAACAATTTATATTTTTCATAACCTCATAATTCGTCATTAAAACATCTTGGGTATTTACCCACTTTACAAAATCATGAAATTCCAATGATAAAATCAATTCTTTGGGCACAAAAATGAAAAGATATTCTTGTTCAAAACCCCACATACTAAGTTCTCACGGAATTCATGTTAAGTTCTCAAATCATGTAAATTCATCGATCGTACCACAACTAAGATTATCGCGGAACTGACTCAGCTCTAGACCAGCAGACTATTTCGGGCATACGTACCCCCAGCAATCAATAACATAAGTAATACGTAGTATACAACAACGCATACTTACATGCCCACAGGACATCATGCACCATGCGTTCATTAACACCTCACACCAATCATTTAAGGATCATATTCATATACAAGTATTGGGATCTCATGCCATTACATCGTAGATCATTCAACAAGGATGTATATGGTTAAGGAAGAATACAACATAACATAGTTCATCCAATTAGGATACACATAAATAACATATATTCAACATATCATGGTTCACTTCTCAAGGTTCATTCCTTTAAGATCCTGATATATGCAATTTGACCCATAATTAGACATTTCACACTTAGTGTGGCCTAATGGCCTTACCATTTCCCTCAAGCATCATAGTAAACACGTGGCATGCAAGTATGGTATGAACTCATCACTTCGATCACAAGGGGTCATACAATTCATTCTTCTTCAACTAGGCATTTCTACAATTACCTTGCATGCACCATTTAGGCATAGGTCAGTATGAACAGTTACATGTGCTACAACACCATCATTCATCTTAATTCCACCAACTAAATCCCTCATCCGCACTGACAACCATATCATAATCCTTCCATACAACATCCTCAATTTTAGACAATAACATAGAGTTCATGTTGAACGTATACATAAAAAGTTGTCTAGTCATTTAGAATTTATTATATCCTAAGAACGTAAGTTTATAGCCTCTTACACAATTCCACAAACACCTTACATGCACTTTTAGGCATTGGTGAATTCGTCAAATTCTTATGTTTTTCGCCACCCCATATATCTCATCCAACACTCATAATCATCAAATGCATATATCAACCAACATACACCATCACCACACACATATATATATATCAACCAACATACATAATCATCATATATATACATATATATATATATATATCAAGTAACATACATTATCCTCATATATATCTCAACCATCAAATATCAATCAACATATATATATATACATCATCAAAGTCTAGAAAAAATATATATATATATATACATAACTTGAACTTTAAAAAAGGGATTCGTGGACTCTATGGATGAAAGGAGTCCATAGATAAACACTTGCATACCTTAGATTTCGTGGCCGGAAGAGATTGACGTAAGTAATTCTTGAATCAAAGCCTTCAATTAATTTCCCCCAATTCAAAACCCTGACCCTAACTTGATATATATATATATATATGTATATATATATATGTGTATATATATATATATATATATGTATATATATATATACATATAAGAGAAATGGGAGGAAAGAAATACAAGTTCTCAGCTGAATGGGGTATTTATAGGGGTTTAAAAGAGTGGTGAAATACCAAAATGCCCCTAAGAAACAAATAAAATCCGATTCTTTCCTTCAGTAATCTATCTGATAGACTAAAGTAAATTGACCATAACATTTTACTCCGATGTCCAAATTGGACGAAACCAATTTTATTGGAAATAAGACTCGCAGGCTTTCTGTTGATATATAGCAGCTCACACAGTTCATTATGTACAAGGAGTTATGATCGTTTGAAGTTGACCAAAAAAATCACCTGGCTGCAGTATTTTTTTTCCTGCACATTTTACTGTTCACAAATCGATCGGAATGGTCATATTTTGATCAGAATGGTCGTAACTCATCGCTCGAGTGTCCGTTTTAGGTGACCCACATATTGTTGGAAATCTTATTTGATGCTTTACAAAATGGTGTGTCAAAATCCAAGAAGTGACACACAGAAAAATTATAAATCATTCTCGAAGATAGCATCCAATATGTTTACGCACAAAATTCGACGAAAAAATTTTCCGGGGTATTACAGAAATCAAACATGAATCATCTGCATCATCACTACGTGATATAAATGATCAACTAGAACGATAATATGACATATCATATTAATGCACGCCAATACCATCACATATAATGAATAATAATTCCGAAAGCATAAAGAAACACTAATACAATTATAACCGCATAAATACCAAGTTAACGCACACACATCAATTAGAGCATAAAATAAAAGAACTCACCAAGGCGTCCCATACCACTGGGGAGTACACCCAAAAGAACCTAAAGTAAAAAACCCATCAAGGCGTCCCATACCACTAGAAGGTGCATTAAAAGATTAAATCATCAATGTTAATAGATATATAACCAACTTCTCATTATCCATGGTTTTTCACATTAAACACCAACGATCATTTGACAACATTCATAATCCTCATCAATTACCATAATTGAATAACATTTACGAAAGTACTAATAACCATAATCATATCACCATTTAATATTCTCTCTCATCAATATACTCAATCTATGCACTACTATTAATGAGCCAATACTCGTTATTAAACTACTAATTTGCTTGTTATCAAAGGACCTCTAGTTGTTAGCCTAACCGATTCTTTACATAATCTTTATTCATGGGATAGTAACTAACCATTATTCCCTATTAACCAAAATCCAACATTTAGCCAAGGTTCCCTATTAGACCATAAACTCATTTAAACAATACCAATTTCTAATCATCATAATAGCACTAATTACCATCTAGAGAAGGCCACTAATTATCATTATACTCTTATATACCTGACCATTAACCTCTTTTAGTATATAGCTTCATTAATATACGTATCCTCAAATAATGGCTAATCAACATCATAACTTAGTCATCAATATCATTAATCATCACCCATTCTAACCTATTATCATCATTTACCATGTAACAACCACAATTGCTAGTTACCACATTTTAACCAAACAAAGTTCAATGACTAGAATTCTAGACTTCAAGCTATCATGTAAAAAAGTCACTTAGTAGTCCACTAGTTACCACATAACTCACTTTAATAAGCAATATACCTTAATTAATCCATTTATCCAATGCTATCTAAACTCACTACATGAATTCTCAAATGCCTTAGAATATCTCGTTAACCAACTTGTCCTAATTCATTTTTCGGCATATAATACCTATACTCACTATTCAACACTAGTAAGAACTACATTGTTTAACTAGTGATTAGTATCAAAGAATTATAACTAACATCATTATATTCTTCGAACTTACCAAGCATCACTATATCATTAATACATCTTTCGAACTTACAAGGCATCATTATATCATCAATATATGCTCTAAAATCATCGGGCATCATCATATCATCGATATATCCTCCAAACTTATCGGTCATCATCACAATATCAATTTATTCTCTGAACTTACCAGGCATCATCATAACATTAATATACCCTCCGAACTTACCAAGCATCATCATAACATTAGTATATCCTCCGAACTTACTGTGCATTATCACAATATCAATATACATATATAACCTATCCAATCAATAGTAAATGCAAGCCCCAGGAGATATAGTCTAAAATAGAAGTAAGAATTGATGTACCATTGCACCTGATAATTCATTATCTACACAATATAATAATAGGAGCATGAACATGTATATTCATATGGTGTGAAGACTCAATACTCTACTAAACTTATCATAATCATTAGCATTTTTAAATACAAGGCTTAGTTTGATCTTCTAGATCCCCTCTTTATTAGGATGATTTGCATTATTAGCTCAAGAGGATCTTTAACACAAACATTAGTTTAGTCACTAGGCTTTAACATAATATAAGTGATTACATATTACAAGGCCCATATGGTAATTTAGTCAATGATTTAAGTGACAGCATATTCATGGGTTCAATCCATAAGACAATTCATTACTATCCAAGCATCATCAAAATTATAGCATCCAATCTGCACATTATTTACAATAACAACATCATGAATAAATGATTCACCGGGGTTAGAATCGTATTGCCAAAGGCATATTCTATGTGTTTGACAAGTATCTAGGTCACTAGTAAAACTACATAGTCCAAGCTTAAGGTGGGTCAAGTTTTGCTTCTAACAACCCAAAATTCCTCTTCAAGTCTAACTTTTACTCGGGACTAAGAGAAGCTATCTAAGTCATGTCTTAGAGGTTTATCAATCCACACCATTTCTATGGTACAATTTCTCCTTAAGTATTACTCTTAATTCATCCCAAGCTACTAGGGCAATTTCCACAACTACACATAACTAGGTCAACTTACTATTTAATATAATTGACAAGGTCACTCCCATCAAACTAGAGAAACTTGAGAATACTCATGTTATTCATGAGATAACAAGTCCAACTAACCAAGGTTCTAAACTATAAGTCAAGCATCACAATTAAGAGTTCAATAGAATAAGTGGTTCAACTAATCCCAAACATTACCATCTACCACTTCAACACCTAAAACACCACCCAATATTATCAAGATATCAAAGTCATACTATAATAAAGCTCAATCTAACAAGATGCAAGCCTAACCTACCTTGAATCCAAATATAACTCACAAACTGGAAACCTTCGCTTTTCTTTTCCTCGAAGCTTTTTCAAGGAGCCAAGATATCAAAAATACAATCTATGCAATTACAAGAATATCAATACCCATATTGAACCATTGTACTTTTGATAAAAAAAATGACACCAAACACCCCCAAGGGATCCCACTTATGAAAAACGAGTTTCCAAGATAAACCCATCATTCAAATCCCATTAAGGGGTTATATCCCTCAAGAAATTGGTGCAAATCAAGCATATTTAGGCTAAAATCAATCCTCAAACCATTTGGGGTTTTGGGTCAAATAATTAAGAATTCAACACTATAAATGAAGGATTTGTACCTTAAATTCGATGTGAATCATGATTATGCAAGTTATTCAAGCTCCCATTAACACCCAAGATGCAATTTGGCGAATACACACCCAGTTAAGGTTTATGGAACTCAAAGAAATGAAGAAAAGGCAAATTCTCAACCAAAAAAGAGCATTTAAATACCCCTTCCCAAGCCCTCGGTTCAGGTGATCGCAAACATGTGGGTTGTGATTTCAACATCGCAATTGCGATATAGCCTCTGTGATATGGTACCTTTACTATACCAGATGACAGCTGAAGCATAGAATAAATTTCATGTTTTAGCCAATGCCTCGGGATGCATCCAGAATCCAATATGAGAAAATTAAACATTCTACCACATTGATTTCATCTTTTTGAATGCATTGGTAATGTCAGATTTTCTATTTAAGGTCATTTCAACCAAATGCGAGCACTAAATTTCTAATTAACCAACTTTCTAACCAATAGATTAAAATGAGTTTGGGTGCAACGGTACCCAAACTAAAGGTCTATAAAACCTAAAATTAATATTCTAAAGTTGTTGGTGCAATCATAATTTGCATCCAATATTATTTTACTAAGGTTTTTGATCGGTGGCTATTTGGAACTAGTGAATACATCTAAACAGAGAAACGGGCCTAAAGATCAAATGAACTGCCCACTAATCAAATAATCAGTTCCATCAAGTCATAAATGAATTGGTGTAGCTATGGAAAAGATTTAATGCTAGAAATAAGTAGAATCACAAAAACTTACCTGAAGGGTCATTACAACTCCACTACTATGAAACTTTCATCTCTGAAAGTTAAAGGTGAATAAAATACCTAAAGTCTCGAATAGGTGAGGATACTGGGCCTGTATCTTTCTATCAATTTCCCAAGTCGCCTCCTCCACTAGGAAGTTCTTCCACTAAACCTTAATAATACAAATCTCTGTAGTATATGATTGGCTTACATTACTAGCCAAAATAAGCATGAGTTCCTCCACAAAGGTCAACTGCTCATCCAACTGATTGAATCCCAATTAAACACATGAGATGGTTCAAGAATATACATACACAACATAGAGACATGAAAAATCAGATGAACGACACTAAAATCAGAGGCAAGGCTAACTCATAGGTTACCTCATCGATTGTATGGAGAACCTCAAGAGAACTAATATATCAAGAGCTTAGCATACCCTTCCTTCCAAAACTCATCACATCTCTCATGGAAGAAACATGAAGGAATATATGGCCACCATCTTTGAATCTCAAAGCACGGAGCCTATGATCGACATAGGCCTTCTGCCTACTCTGGGCTGCTCTTAGCCTATCCTGAATAACCTTGACTCTATCTAATGATTCTTGTAGCAAATCCATACTTTGAGGTCTCTCCTCATAAGTCTCAAACCATCCTAATGGAAAATGACATCCCCTGCCATAAAAATACTCATAAAGTTCCATCTCAATACTTGAATGATAGCTATTATTGTATCTAACTCTAGAAAGGCTAAGTCTTGATCCCACAGTCCTCCAATGTGAGCATATCCTTAAGCACCTAAATAGTCTATTTGGACGACCAACTGCCTGCAGATGAAAATTTGTACTCAAATCCACTTGAGTACCCAACTCCCTATAATACTCTCCAAAATTGTAAAAAAAATACAGAACCACATTCTGATAAGATAAAAATGGGTAGCCCATGCAAGCGAACTATCTCCTACACATAAATATGGGATAATCTTTCATAACTGAAAGTCATCTAAATAGGAAAGAAATGGCCCAAATTTAGTCAAACGATCCATAATAACCCAAAAACCATGGAAAGTAAAAGGCAAACCACTAATGAAGTCCATAGTAATTTGTTTCCATTTCTATTTGGGAATGTGCAACCCTAAGTCAATCCTTCTGGACGTTCATGCTTGGCCTTAACCTGCTAACAATATATGCAATGAACGATGATCTTGGGCGTATTTATACGTCTAAGTACCATAATTTACCCATATTTTAGATATATTTTGAGAAAAAAATTCATAATTCTTACATTTTTACTCTACTTTGATTTAAGTGAGGTAACCTATATGATTAGCATGATTTTTAGGTCTAATGAGGTAGATAAAGACACTTTGGGGACTGCAAATTTTAGAGGAAAACTCACACAAGAGGAAAAGCAGTTGTTGGACCAAATGGAATGCATGGGAACTTTCTCCCGGGCCAATTTACCATTTATAATGAGTTGAGGAATTAGAAGGAAATTATGAGAGAGAAGTCTATTCAAAGACTTGTTGCTGAATTTTTATGTATTATGCTATTTTTGGGTTTTTGAACGCAAGAAAGAGTGGCTTAGTGTAGAGGGAGAGAGATAAATGCTTCTCCTTGATTTCACTATTTTTCAGATACCAAATCGACTTTTAGCTTTTTGGTATGATGAATATTCTTATGGTGATTTATGTTTTATTCATGAGTAGATATGTTTAGTTGTTAGGGTTTTGGAAACTTTATAGTATACTATTTATTTCTATGGGTTTTGAATTCATTATTTGTTGATGCACTTATGGTACACATATCATCTTACTGTTATACTGATAGTATTACTGTGTACTTAAACCGAAACCCCCCTTTACTTTTGAATCTTCGATCAACAGTCTAATAATAATCGCAATACTTAGTGATCATAGTATTCCCTGTGGGATTCGACACCCAACCCAGTTGGGTTCTATATTTAACAAAGACCTCTTGCACTTTCTAACGAGAGTTGTAATTTAGACGTATCAAATTTTGGCACCTTTACCGGGGAATACGATTGTCAACTAAGTTTGTGATAGTTAATAGACCCTTTGTTCAAAGATTCTCAAACTTTACTTTTTGTTTGTTGTTTTTGTTTTGAACAGGTTGACTATTGTGTATGCCAAGTACACAGAGATCGGGTCAGCCATTATTTCCTATAAATCCTGAACCATATCTCATTGGAAGAATGGATGTGCAACGAGACCTTAAAAGGATAGCTGCTCAACAGGAGCAAGCGTGATTAGCCGTATTGGCAGCTGTGCAAGTAAATAGCTGAATGTAGATAACCTAGGTCGGGTACCAAATCTGATGATGAGGACCTGGGTGATCATGAGCTATTAAATCCAAGGCGTGCAGATGATGTGGCTGCACCAGTGAATAGGAATGTCAACAAAAATCATCAGGCTATAATGATACCCAAACATAGAGCTGTGCAATTTGCTTTTGATGATAATGATGAAGAATTAGATGGGGTTGGTACCACAGGGGCTATTATTCCCCCGCCTTTAGCACCCGAAGCCAAGTTCAATATTACTAGATCTATGATCCAGCTATTGCAACTTAAAGGGTTATTTGGTGAACTTGGAGGTGACGATCCGAATATGCATCTGATTAATTTTATCTCAACATGAAATTTATTTGACAATCTAGGGGTTGGAAAAAATGCGATCTTGCTGTGCTTATTTCCATTGTCTCTATCTGGAGAGGCAACTCTATGGCTAAATGGGCTAACTCCCGACTCTATTACCAATTGGAGACAACTGAAAAACACTTTCCTAGAAAGATTCTTTCTGCCGTCTAAGAGATCATAATTGAGCGATAAGATAATCAATTTCTGGCAGCTTCTAACTGAACCTCTCTGCGAAACTTGGGAGAGGTTCAAGAAGAAGCTTATGCGGTGCCCAAATCATCAGATGACCAATCTCCACTTGATGGAGAAATTATATAGGGCCTTAAATTCGGGGACCAAGCCAGTGGTAGATAATGTTGTGGGTGGTTCATTCATGGACCTCACCTTTCTTGAGGTATCGAAGATGCTGGATTTTATTACAAAGAGTAGAGCTTGGCATACATAGCAAACTCCACTATATTTATTGGTATGACTGCAGAACAGAGGCGAAGGAAAGATAAACATGACCAATATATGGCTCACATGAAAATGTAGATGGACCTTCTTACTAAGCATTTATTATCAGGGAAGACAGAGAAGATTAAAGTTGTTGCATCACAAGGAAGAGATGGCTCCAATTCTGAGGAGGAAGCGAATTACTTAAATAATCAGGGGGGTTTTGAGGCAGTGGCCAAGGAAACCAAGGTCGAAACTACTATGAAAAATCCAGGTACAAGGACCGAGACCAAGGGAATTGGAAGAATAAGAATGACAGGAGTGGTTTGTATATCCCTCCTAAAAATTGTGAGGCTACTGCAGCTAGCTCCAGGAAGATGTCTATAGAGGACATGATGGCTAAGCTGCTGAAAGGAGTTAAGGTAACCAACACGGGAGTAACTGAGGTAAAAAATGATTTGTCTTCAATGAATCAATTGGTTGACTCATATTCCACTTCAATAAAATAGTTGGAGCAGCAATTGAGTCAATTGTTGGTGGCATTTAATCAAAGGAAGGTTGGTACCTTACCAAGTGACATAGTGCAAAATCTAAGAAAAGATGTGTCATGTATGGAAATTACTACCAGGAGTGGTAAGGTGTTTGAAAACCTATCTGTGGGTAAGCCTATGGTTGATAGTATGGAGGAGAGTGTTGATAAAGTAGATTGTGATCATCCTGTAGAAGTTGAAAACCAGGATGAGATCATTCATGATACTACACCCAGCTGTCAGCAGTATAAAATGATTGAATATAAGAAGAACAAAGAAAAGGAAATGGTGGAGAAAACTCCCCCAATCCCTTTTCCTCAGAAACTGAAAAAGAAGGCTGATGACACCAAGTTTAGTAAATTCATGACCATGCTGAAGAAACTGACTATAAATGTGCCCTTAGTAGAGGCACTGGAGCAGATGCCAGGTATGCCAAATTCATAAAGGACCTTTTGACGAAAAAAGGGTAGCAAGCTATGAACCGGCAGATGATTTCCATTATTACAGTGCGATTTCCATAAGGTCTTTAGTACAAAAAAGGCAGATCTGGGAGCTTTTACCATTCCTTGCACAGTTGGATCTTTAGATTTTGCTAAGGCTTTGTGTGATTTGGGGGCTAGCATTAATTTGATGTCGCTAGCCATTTATAAAAAGTTAGGGTTGGGTGATCCTACTCAAACCAATATGCAGCTCGTGATGGTAGATAGGTCGGTAAAATGGCCTGTCAGTATTCTATATGATGTATTATTGAATGTGGCTACCTTCATTTTCCCTGTGGATTTTATTATTTTGGATTGCGAGGTGGACTTTGAGGTGCCCATAATCTTGGGTTGACCTTTTCTCACAATCAGAAGTGTACTGATTGATTTGCGAGCAAATGAGCTTTTATTTTGTATGAATAACAAAGTGGTATGTTTTGATGTATGAAAATCAATGAAATAGCACAAAAAAATGAATGTTTTATCTAAAGTTAATGTGTATTGTGAGGACGAGCAGGAATTATCATTAGAGGAGGAGCTTACTGTTAAGCCATTAGCTGCTGTGCTTTTGAACTTTAATCGTGAGGATATGGAGGAGTACAAAAAAATTGTCTGTGCTTTGATAGGAATGGGGTCGTATTCTTATGCCCCCAAGAAGCTTGATCTTAACCTTAAGAATTGACCTTCACCACCGGCAAAGCCATCCATTGAAGAGCCACCAGTGTTTGACTTGAAAGAGCAACCCAATCATCTGAGGTATGTGTTCTTAGGTAGTGGAAATACACTACCAGTTATTATTGCTGCTGATCTAGGCGAACAACAGGTAGAAGATCTCATCTCTATTCTTAAGAGATATAAGAGAGCTATTGGTTGGACTATTACAGATATCATTGGTATCCATCCTGGTATATGTACGCACAAGATTTAGTTAGAGGAAGATTGTGTACCCACCATTGAGCATCAGCATTGCCTAAATCCACCTATGTAAGAGGTAGTAAATAAAGAAATCATCAAGTGGCTAGATGAAGGGGTGGTGTACCCAATCTCAGACAGTAAATGGGTGAGTCTTGTACAATATGTGCCCAAGAAAAGAGGCATGATGGTAGTGGCCAATGAGAAGAATGAGTTAATTCCACTCAGGCCTGCACAGGGTGGGGTGTGTGTATGGACTACTAAAAGCTCAACTCGTGGACACTAAAAGATCACTTTCCAATGCCATTCATGGATCAGATGCTCGATCGATTGGTAGGTAGAGGTTGGTACTATTTCTTAGATGGTTATTTCAAGTATAACCAGATCTCCATTGCTCCTGAAGATCAGGAGAAGACGACATTCACGTGCCCATATGGCACATTTTTATTTAAAAGGATGTGCTTTGGTTTATGTAATGCACCAGCCACATTCCATAGGTGCAAGATATCGACCTTCTCTCATATGGTTGAAGTACCTTGGAGGTATTTATGGATGATTTTTTAGTTTTTGGAGACTCCTTTGACTTGTGCTTGCTGAACTTAAGTCAAGCATTACAGCGGTGTGAACAGTTTAACCTGGTACTTAACTAGGAAAAATGCCACTTTATGGTGAAGGAAGGCATTATTCTCAGTCATAAAATTTCTATGAAAGGTATTGAGGTAGATAAAGCTAAGGTTGAGGTCATCGAGAAACTACCTCCCCCCATCTCTGTAAAAGGGGTACGTAGCTTTCTTGGTCATGCAGGGTTTTATCGCATATTTATTAAAGCTTTCTTGAAAGTTGCAAACCCATTATGCAAACTTCTTGAAAAAGAGGCCAAGTTCTCTTTTGATGATGACTGTAGGCAGGCATTTGAATGCATTAAGCTGAAATTAGTGGAGGCTACAGTTATTATTACTCCTGACTAGACAAAGTCATTTGAACTAATCTGTGATGCTAGCGGGGTTGCGCTTGGAGCTGTGTTGGGCCAAAAAAAAGGATAAGTTGTTTCATCCAATCTACTATGCCAACAAAGCCCTGAATAGGGCTCAAAGAACTACACTGTCACTGAACAAGAGCTTTTAGCTGTAGTTTACGCCTTTGAGAAATTCAGAGCGTATTTGCTAGGGACCAAGGTTGTGGTCCACACGGATCATGCAGCTCTGAGGTACTTAATGGCTAAGAAAGATGCGAAGCAGAGATTGACCCAGTGGGTATTGTTACTTCAGGAATTCAACTTTGAGGTAAAAGATCATAAGGGATATGAAAATTAGGTAGCTGATCACTTATCCAGGCTTGAATGTGAACAAGCAATCAGGGAAAAGTTAGCTATTGATGATTCTTTTTTGGATGAGAAGACATTAGTTGCGAAGCTCGAGCAAATTCTTTGGTATGCTAATTTTGCAAACTACATGGTAAGTGAGGTGATGCTAGATAATCTTTCCTTTAACCAAAGGAAAAACTTCCTTCATGATGTGACCTAATATTTCTGCGATGAGCCATATCTTTTTCGGCAATGTGCAGATGGTTTTATTAGGCACTGTGTCCCAGAGGTAGAGATACTGAATATTTTTGAAGCATGCCACGCTTCACCTGTTGGTGGTCACCATACAGGTGATTGTACTGCTCAAAAAGTATTGCAAAGTGGCTACTATTTACCTACGCTATTCAGAGATACATATAAGTTTGTTCGGAGATGTGATCAATATTAGAGGAAAGGATCAATCTCCAAACGCCATGAGATGCCGATGTCTAAAATGATGGAAGTAGAGTTATTTGATATATGGGGCATCGACTTTATGGGACCATTTGTAAGCTCATATAGGTTAAAATACATCCTAGTAGCTGTGGACTATGTCTTGAAATGGGTAGAAGCTATTGCTTTGGCTGACAATGAAGGAAAAAGAGTTATAGCATTTCTAAAGAACAACATATTCTCCTGTTTTGGGGTACCAAGAACAATCATAAGTGATGAGGGATGCCATTTCTGCAATAAAGTTTTTAGGGATGCTTTAGCAAAATACGGTGTTTAGCAACATAAGGTGGAATCTCCATACCACCCACAAACTAGTGGGCAAGTGGAGGTTTCAAACAGAGAAATCAAAGCCATCCTTGCTAAAACCATGAATGCTAATAGACAAGACTGGTCACGAAAGCTGGATGATGCTCTTTGGGCATACAGAATAGTTTTTAAAACGCCTATTGGTATGTCACCGTAGCAATGAACCTGTTTTGGCCCTGGTCCTTATTGGACATTGTGCACCTCAACTAAGTCAAATCACTTAAGTTGAGGGTGGCTATTATAGGAGTGCGTAACATGAAAAGGGTGCAAAAAAAATTGAAAGGGTTGCATACTCCCACCATAGGGTTATTAATTAAGCTTAACGAGTTGGGGTGAAAAGCAAATCTGTGAAGATAGCAGAATTGGAAATTGGTTGTTAGAGATTGGTCTTAATTGCATAATGTAGTGTATTAAAGCTCTTAGGGAAGATAGTCACTATTTTTGGCCAAAATAGTTCCTACCCATCCTTTAGCCTGCATTACAACCCGTAAAACACCTATTTGATCCTAATCTTAGCATTCTGATATTAGTGGAGTATTACACTAAGGGCAAGCATATGGTCATCGGTTGTAATTTGAGAATTCTTTATGAGAGTGAGTGCAACTTGAATCTTATACCCATGTTATTAGAAATTGCATGATTGTGAGTGATTATGGGTAACTTTCTTGTTGTGAGGAAACATGGTTGATGAAGGTTGGGTAATTTATATGATTTCTTTGCTTAAACAGTATTTATGAATTTGCCAACTAGTGAGTCTACTCTTGAGGACAAGTTGTTCTAGTAATGATCCATGGATCTAACTCTTGTGCCTAGTTGTCGTGTGAGCCTATTTAAGCATTTTGTGTTTCCTCTGTAGGTTTGTAATTTGGTATATGCATAGATGTATGATTTGTGCAAGGACGAACAAAGCTTTAAGTGTGGGGTGGTGATCTTGGGCGTATATACACGTCTAAGTACAATAATTTACCCATATTTTAGCTAGAATTTGAGAACAAAAATACATAATTCTTACATTTTTACTCTACTTTGATTAAGATGAGTTGACCTATATGATTAGCATAATTTTCAGGTCTAATGAGGTAGATAAAGAAACTTTGTGGACTACAGATTTTAGAGGAAAACTCACACAAGAGGAAAAGCAGCAGTTGGACCAAATGGGATGCATGGGAACTTTCTCTCTGGCCAATTTTCCACATATAATAAGTTGAGGACTTAGAAGGAAATTATGAGAGAGAAGGCTCTTAAAAGACTTATTGCTGAATTTTTATGTATTGTGCTATTTTTGGGTTTTTGAATGCAAGAAAGAGCGGCTTAGTGTAGAGGGAGAGAGAAAAACGTTTCTCCTTGATTTCACTATTTTTTGGATATCAAAATCGACTTCTAGTTTTTGGTATGATGAATATTCTTATGGTGATTTCCGTTTTATTTATGAGTAGCTAAGTTTAATTGTTAGGGTTATGAAAACCTTGTAGTATACTATTTATTTCTATGGGTTTTGAATTCATTATGTGTAGATGCACTTTTATTATACTCTCTTCGTTATGATTGAATTCTCATCGTTGCAAACATAGGGAATGTGCCATTAAAACATAACTTGTTCAATAGAAAATTTTATGTTGGGAAAAGAGAGTAGTGACAAGAGAATAGGGATCTTAGCTCTATTTTATCTGTTAATGCCTTAATAGGATTAACAACTTGGAGATTTCACATAAGTATTAAACAATACTTTTAATTTGCGAGAACTAGAGTAGATTAATCCTTGTTGGTTGAGAAATACTTAGATTATGAATTTAAATGTGTTTCTCTGTAAGTGCATGCATGTATGAGTTCTAAATACCAATAGTTAGAAAATATTGAAAACTACAAGTTGGAAATAACCCTAACTTGTCTTTCTATGTAATCAAATACTAGTACACATATCATCTTACTGTTACACTGATAGTATTACTGTGTACTTAAATCGAAACTCCCCTTTACTTTTGAACCTTCGATCAACAGTCTAATAATAATCGCAATACTTAGTGATCATAGTATTCCCTGTGGGATTCGACACCCAACCCTTTTGGGTTCTGTATTTGACAGCGACTGCTTTCACTTTCTAACGAGAGTTGTAATTCGGGTCTCACTGGGACATAAGATGTTGAAGGCTGCAGTGATTGATGAAAATCTAACAATGCACCCCATACCAATAATGCATCAAAATCTTGAGCGTGAAAACTACCACCGCTAACTCCAAGTCATGAGTGGGGTAGTTACGGTCATGCACTTTAATCTGTCTAGAAGCCTAAGAAATGACTTGAATCTATTGCATCATAACAAAACCAAGACAAGCTCCTGAAGCATCACAAAAAATGATGAATCCCTCACCCTCAATAGTAAGAGTTAAAATTGGAACTGAAGTAAGACAATCCGTGAGCTTTCCAACGAAAAACTCACACTCCTTGGACTACTGAAAAGGAACTTCCTTCTGAGTCAATCTATTTATAGGGGCTGAAATAGTAGCAAAATGCTAAACAAAGCGCCTATAAAATTCAGCCAAAGCAATGAAATTGTGAATCTCAGTCGGAGACGTAGGCCTAGCCCAATCATGAACCACCATAATCTTAGTCGGGTCCACCATGATACTAGATGTAGATATCACATGACCTAGGAATGACACTGACTCAAGGAAAAACTCACATTTAGAGAACTTGGCAAAAAGCACATGATCTCGCAAGGTCTGCAGCACTATCCATAAATGTTATGCATGCTCCTCACTACTCCTCAAATACACTAATAAATGAGTCTAGATAGGGCCTGAACACACGGTTCATCAAATCCATGAACGCAACTAGGGCTTTACTCAACCCAAAAGACATCACCAAAAAGTCATAATGACCTAACGAGTTCTAAAAGCTGTCTTTGGGATAACCTCAGCTTGAATCCTCAGTTGATGATAACTGGACCTAAAATCAATCTTAGAAAATAGGACTGCACCCTAAGTTAGTCAAACAAATCATCAATACGAGGCATAGGTGAACGGTTCTTCACTGTCACCTTATTAAGCTACCTATAATCAGTCCACATATGCATGGAGCCATCTTTCCTCCTTACAAACAAAATAGGAGATCCCCACAGGGGCACACTTAATCTAATGAAACCCTTACCAAGAAGATCCTAGGGCTCAGAATTCAGCTCCTTCAGCTCAGCAGGATCCATAAAATAAGGTGTCATAGAAATAGGTCAGGTGCCAGGATCAAGGTCAATAGCAAACTCAATCTCACGGTCAGGGTAAATGCCAGGCAGGCCGGTAGGGAACACATCAAAAAACTCAGAAACAACAGGAATAGAGTCGTACAATAGACTCATTAGATGAGTATCATATATATAAGTGAGATAAGGCTCACAACCTCTCAATATAAGTCTCCGAGCACAAATATAAGAAATAATCTCCATTAGCTCATGGCTAACTTCTCTCTGCCACACAACTAGGGATATGCCATGCATGGCTAAGGTAATAGTCTTAGAAAAACAATGTATGACCATATATTAGTGGGATAACTATTACATGCCCAGAATCACATCGAAATCCAACATATCTAGAATAATAAGATATGCATAAGTATCAGCATCAACATCACTAACAGTCACAACACATGATCTAAGTACTTGATCCCTACTAATGAATTACCCATGGGAGAAGATACACGCAATTTCATAGAAAATAAGTCACTAGTTAAGTCCAACTATGGTGTATAATAAGCATATATAGCAATAAGTGGAATCGGGATTAAATAAAGCAAGAACCGACTCACAATATACCAAGATCATACCTATAATTGCACAATTTGATGTCTTAGCCTCGGGTCTAGAAGTTACTACATATAACAGACTATACCCACCACTTCGCTAGGCACCTAACTAACCTTCTATCCCACCTGCCTGAGTACCACCTCAAGCACCCTGATAACCACCCTTGTGACCTCGTAAACCACATTTTCCTAAGTGATAAACTGCCCTAATAGGGGTAGTACCCTAGGCTAAAACAACTATTACCCAACAACTAAGGCAATTTTACTAAAAATGACCAGGAAGTGTACATTTAATAAAAGAGTCAAAAGAAGAATCAAAATCATTATTTCATCTAAATCAGAGCAACCACTACATCAAGAATGGTCTATAGAAGAACATCTCAAACACTGGTCACCGCCCTTACTAGGGTGACCACTAGTACCAAGCTGACCTCCACTAGTAGTTTGAAAAGTTGCCTAAACTGGTTGACTAATCTAACTCTGAGGATAAAAAGATGGATATGAAGGATACCTAACATGAGAACTACCACCTCTAAATCAGGAACTACTACGGATCCCACCAAACCATCCCTAGTACTTGGGCTCTTATCACAATCCTAATGATACATGTCCTCCATTACTTTAGCATGATTTGAAACCTCAGCAAAGGTCCTACCCATGACAACTAGACTATGCGTAGCCATTTGAATAGGGAGTCTCAGTCTTCTCATAATGTAGCAAACTCTCTCATACTCAGTATCAAAAATAGAGGTCACATGCCGGCTAACTTATAGAAATAGGCCTCAAAATCGGTGACAGTCATAAAACCCTACTCCAATCTGGTGAATTGATACCTTAGTCAATCTCTAAGAATGTGCATTTTATATTTCTCTACAACCATATTGAAGAACTGAGTCCATGATAGAAAGATAATCCAACTGGCCTAGAACTCATAAAAACTCTCCACTAGTGTTGAGTAGACAACTCCAACTAAAATATCATTTAATCCATACCACGAGTCTCAAATAAGCCTAATCCATGAAGCTTGTCCTCACAAATAGTAAGACACTCAAATACATCCTCTCTATAGGCACCAAAAAACCTCGGCAGGGTGAACCTCAAAAATCTACCCAACATCTTCTTCTCTTTAGTAGACATAGAAGGCAGAGTAATAATTGACTGAGCGGCCATTGGCTGAACAACTATTGGCATAAGAGGAACCTCAACTCCAGGGGCTACAGTAACAGGCAGCACTCTTGCCCTTGTAATCTATGCACCATTAACAATACCTAAAAGTTGAACCAAGATGTCTCTAAAGAATAAAAAAAGAACATAACCTGGTGGAGCCTAGGCTGGCCCTGGCCCACCTCTAGCTGTGGTAGAAAAACCTCTGACTCAGGTATAGGAATAGGGTTTATAGGAAGTGGACTATCTTGGTCCCTAATTGTGGACACATCACGATATTGTTCTCAAATAAGAGTAGGATCCCAGGGCTCAGGCTAGGGACCCTCATCATGTATAGCTATAGCATGTGTGCTGGGCATTAGTGAAAGAGTGTTGTAAGGTAAATACCTATAAACCACCTTAGACTCTTAGAATGAAATGAGTTTAAAAGGAAAAGCTCCTTAGAATGTGCCATTTCTATAAGACCCCACAAAGTTTTAGTCATTTCAGTCCTCTATAGTATGCAAAAAAAGGTCCTAAATTTTGAAAATTTTAGCTAAGTGTTGACACTTAGTCTCATTTTTCTCCTCGATATTTCAATGGAATCATTTATAGTCTTTATAAACTTAGATTGACAATTCTTAAATTGATTCATGATCAGGGATGTCAATAGGTCATATGGAGTGAGTTTTGGAATTTTTCAACATCGTTAAGTCTAGTTTGGAAGCCCAAAATAGTACATCAATGCAGTCAGGATATGATGCATCAGTAATCGCATCGATAGCATCGATGTGGTGCATCAGCAATCATATCAACACAATCGACATAGCACATCGAGTATCGCATCATTGGGCATAGTTTGCTTACTTAATTACATATTTGTGAGGGTATTTAGATCATTTTCCCCTCACCTAATTTAGCTAAAACATGAAATTTAATATCGTAAAGGAAAAAATACACTTATTATCTCACAAATACTATCAAGAACAAGCCCTAGTTTCATCAAGCTTGAGTCCAAGTTCCAACAAATCCTTCATAATTTCTACGAAATCAACAATCAAGGTATGTTAGGTGTTCAGCCTTGGGTTTTCTTCCACCCTTGGAGTTAAAGAAACCTTTTCAAGAACTTGAATTATGATCTCTATATTATGAATTGAATTATGCCCATGTTTGAGTTGTTGTATGGATTTCAAGTTGGGATCTTTTATGAGTTACATGAAATTATGTCAGCATGTGTATTGAATTATAAATCTTTTATGTCAAAAGCTTTAAATTTGAAATTTTAAGCTGTAGTAATGATGTTTATGTGTTGTTCACTATCATATGCATTAATCATGCTCTCTAAGTGTTTCATAGAATGTCCATGTGAATTGAATAGTGAAATCATGACATGTTAGCATGTGATCTCAATCATTTACAAGTTCATGACCTCCAAGTGTCTGACAAAATAACCTAATGAAGGAGTTGTGAACAATTGACTATTGCTATGATTTTAAGATTTGTTATGTTTTATCCATTATGCTATCGAGTCCTGGGGGTATTCATTACCCAAAATCTAGATGTTTACTTAGTTGTAATAGTTATAGAATAGGCCCAGTAATGGTACAAAATAGTAGTACTCAATCAGTAACATAACACAATAAACTCAGTCCATTTCAATCAGTCAACACGATCAGTGTCAGCTCAATCAATCCTAGTATAGTCTAGTGATCAGTTCAGTGTCGATTCAATTGGGAATAGGATTCAACACCGAGTGAACCTAAGGATAGGATCATCCTTCCAGTAAAGGGTTTGAGTCTTAGTAGCAGTCCCTGTGTTACAGAACTACATAGCAATTATAAGGTAAGTTTTCCTCCTACCAAAATAGGGTTGACGCTATCATATATTTTTTATGATTCTTTCTGTTAGATTAGGGTTGACCCAGCATTGTTAGTATCTCATGGTAAGGTTCTAAATCCCTTCTAAATGGGGCCACAATTAGACCTTAAGTAAGTATATATCAGGGTATGTTGGTTAGATGAATACTCCTATAGTTACAGTTTCAGTTTCAGTTTCAGTATTCAGTAAAGAAATCAAACAGTTCTACAGAACCATGGCTATCAGTTATTAGTTACTCAGCCATCAGAATTTAATACTCAATTTAAGTATAATCTCAGATACATGATGTATATCTATATGCATAGTATTGCATTTTAGTATGTTTAGTAGTTATAATTTTGCATGTATAGTTCTCCATTTAATTTACGATGTTCATTCAATCAGTTATCATCTTAAGTATATGAACCCATGTATATCAGCCTACCTCACTTAGCATACTAATACATTCAAAGTACTGACACATACTTTCTTTTTGTGCTATGATGTCTCATATCGTAGGTTCAAAAGCTCAGGTTCCTGACCGTACTTTGCAGCTTAGGATATAATAGGCAGATTCAGTAGTAAGTCCTCATCCATCGATGATATTATTTTATTTTAATATTTTAGTTGATTTAGCATGTTAAGTAGTTGGGGTTAGTTGGGGACTTGTCCTATCAACCCTACATTCGACAGTTAGAGGCTTTCAAACTAGATTACTTCAGATGGATGTTTAGTATTTTTAGTATTATTATCAGTATTTAGTATTTGTTTTCAGTTTATGAATCTTATGAAAATTTTAGCCTAACTTTTACATATAATTTTAGTATTATTATTCAGTGCTTAGAGCAGGCACCAGTCATGGGTTAGCTTGTGATCCTTCAGGATTGTAAGCACCATGTGACATCCATAGTGTAGACTCGGGGCGTTAGAAACTTTCTATTAGAGCCTAAGATTCTAAAGATTCCTTGGGAGTATGAAAGTCGCATCAAGTAAAGTCTTATGCATGGCTGTGTAGCGTGCCACACTTATAGAGAAGGGGTTATAGGATGTTTTAGGAAAAGTTTCCCTTCTTTCAGTATTGATGTCATGTGATTGAGCATGAGCTCAAGTTAATCTCTCTTTATAATCCAATTTTCCCTTCCATTTACAGAACATGCCTCCTAAAAAATGAAAGAAGAACTGGAAACTAGCCAGCACCTCCGCCTATTCAGGAAGATCCTCTGAATGAGCATGTATCTCACACAAAATTTAGAGAATCTTTCACCACTCTAGATCATTTTTTACTAGCCCAAGATGATCGACCAGCTACTATTAAGGCTAACCCAGTCGCCAATACTACAGCAACTAGAATTTAGGACTTCACCCGAATGAACCCTCATTCATTTTCAGGGTCTAAGTCTGAAGAGGACCCATAGAAATTCCTTGACATAGTGCAAAAGGTAATAGACATTATGGGGGTAACTGATAGTGAGAGTGTTAAGTTAGCTGCCTATCACTTGTAGGATATGGCTTATACATAGTTTAAGAAGAGGAAGGCAGATAGGGCTGCAGATGTTGAGCCCATAAAATGGGAAGAGTTTGTTACTACCTTTCTAGATAGGTTCTTTCCATTAGAATTGAGAGAGGCTAAGGTGTTAGAGTTCATTAATCTGAATCAAGGCAACATGAGTGTGAAAGAGTATTCCCTTAAATTTACTCAGTTGGGTAGGTATGCTCCTTATGTGGTAGCTGATAGCAGATCTAAGATGAGTAAGTTTGTGTCTGGTGTGTCTGAATGTGTGGTCAAGGAGTGTAGGATGTCAATGATGATTAAGGAGATGGACTTGTATAGATTAATGTTCCATTCTCATCAAATAGAGAAGTAGAACACTAAGAAGAAAGAGAGAGAAAATAAGAGGGATAGAACAGGTAGCTTCAACTTTACTCAGCCTAAGTCAGAGGGTGGTAATCATTCTTAATTCTACCCAAAATCTTAAGTTCTAAATCCTTCCTTGTACAGTGCTCCAATGCCTAAATTCAAAAATGGTAATAAGGATAGGGCGTTAGGCTCTAAATCTCAAGGTAGTGTTTACAGTGCTCGAACAAACCCTCTTTGTCAGAAAAGTGGCACAAACCATTAGGGTGCCTGTAGGGCTAGGAGTGATGTATGTTTCAGATATGGTAAGTCAGGCCATAGGATCAGAGAGTGTTCTCAGGTGGGTTCACAAAGTCAACATAATCATCCCCCATCTCAGTTCAAGTACCCATCTCAGCATCGTGCCGCTTCCAGTGCCACCAGTGAGCAACGTCTAAATAGGCTTCACGCACTTTAGTCCCAATAGGATCAGGAAATTTCTTTTTATGTGGTCACTAGTACATTACAAGTTTACCATTTGCATGTTTATGCTTTGCTAGATCCAGGAGCTTCATTGTCCTTTATAACTCCTTATATAGCTATTGATATCAAACTCAGTCCCAAAATCCTAAAACAGACCTTCTCAATCTTGACCCCAGTGGCTATATCTATCATATCCCAGTGAGTATATAGGAACTGTTCGGTTATGGTGCCTCAGAAAGTTATTTGAGCAGATATAGTATAGCTAAAGATGACATATTTTGATGTCATTCTCATCATGGATTAGCTCCATTCATGTTATGCCTTAATTGATTGTAGAAATAGAGTTGTCCATTTCCAGTTCTTGAATGAACCTATCCTAGACTGGAGAGATAGTACCACAGCGCTTAAGAGTCAGCTTATTTTATACATTAGAGCACCAAAATAATATCCAAGGGGTATGAATATCATCTGGTGCGAGTCAAAGACTCTAGTTCCAAGACTCCTAACCTTGAGTCAATTTTAGTAACAAGTGAATTTCCATATGTGTTTCCTGAAGATCTTCTTGGAGTTTCTCCCGAAATAGAAATTGACTTCAGAATAGACCTTCTTCTTGATTTTTTCCATACAAAATGGCTCTAGCTAAACTTAAAGAGTTGTAGGAATAGTTAAAGTATATCTTAGATAAGGGATTCCTCAGGCCCAGCATCTCCCCGTGGGGTGCACCAGTTCCATTCATGCATAAGAAAGACGGTTCTCTCAAATGTGTATTGACTACCATCAGCTGAACAAAGTCACCATCTAGAACAAGTATCTACTTCCTAGAATCGATGACTTATTTAACCAACTTTAGGGTGCCAGTTTCTTTACGAAGATAGAGCTCAGATCAGGCTATCATTAGCTTAGAGTCAGAGAATGTAACATTCCAAAAATAGCTTTCAGAACTCAGTATGGTTACTTTGAATTTATAGTTATGTCATTTGGTGTTACCAATGCCCCAGCAGCTTTTATTGACTTGATGAACCACATGTTAAAGAATTACTTGGACATATTCATCATAGTCATCATAGATGACATCCTTGTCTACTCCCAAAATGAACATGATCATGCAGACCATCTCAAAATAGTATTACAGACTCTCATATCCCATTTGTTGTTTACCAAATTAAGTAAATGTGAATATTGGCTAAGGTCAGTAGCTTTTCTTTGTCATATCAATTTTGGTGATGGCATTAGAGTTGATTCTCTGAAGACCGAAGTAGTAAGAAACTATCCTAGACCCATCTTTCCATCAGATATCAGGAGTTTGTTAGGTTTGGCTGGCTATTACTGATGGTTTTTTAAAGGATTTTCATCTATTGCGTGCCCCATTTCCAAATTGACTCAGAAGAAACTCAAGTTCCAATGGTCATAATCTTGTGAGATGAGTTTTCAGGAGTTGAAGACTCGACTCACTACAGCCCTAGTTTTGATTTTTTCTAATGGTTCAGATGGATTTATTGTGTATTGTAATACTTCCAAAGTTGGTTTGGGGTGTGTTTTGATGCAGAGGGGTAAGGTTGTTGCCTATACCTCTAGACAGCTTAAGCCCTATAAAAATAATTACCTCACCTATGATCTAGAGTTAGCAGCTGTAGTGTTTGGCTTAAAGTTTTGTAGGTACTATTTGTATGGGGTGCATGTAGATGTGTTCACAGACCACAAAAGCTTACAGTATGTATTTTCCTAGAAAAACTTAAACTTGCATCATAGAAGATAGTTAGAGTTGTTGAAAGATTATGATATGAGTGTTTTGTATCACCTGAGCAAGGCCAATATAGTGGTTGATGTTGTTAGTAGATTGTCCATGAGTAGTGTTACTCACATTGAGGATGGTAATAAGAAGTTAGTTCAGGAAGCTCATTAGTTTGTTAGGCTAGGTGTCCGTTTGGTTGATTCGATTGAGGGTGGTAGTGTTTGGGTGCAGAATAGTTTTGAATCATCTTTGGTTTCTGAAGTAAAAAAAAATAGGACAGGGATCCCAGTTTAGTTAAGCTGAAAGAGTCAGTCAGAGACCAGAAGGTTGAGGTTTTCTCCCTAGGTGGAGATGGTGTGTTGCATCACCAGTGTAGATTATGTGTGCCGTGTGTAGATGGCTTAAGACAATAAACTCTTGCGAAAGAGCATGGTTGTGCATTACTGGCCACTAAGATGTACCGTAACTTATGAGAAGTCTATTGGTGGAGTGGGATGAAGAGAGAAATTGCAGAGTTTATGTCTAAGTGCTCCATGTGTCACCAGCTTAAGATTGAACATCAAAAGCCTATTGGGTCTATACATGAGTTCAATATTTCTACTTGGAAGTGGGAAAAAGTGAACGTGGACTTTGTGAGGGGTTTTCCTCGTACTCGTCATCAGCACGATTTGATTTGGGTCATTATGGATAGGATGACCAAATCAGCCTATTTCTTGCCAGTTCATACCTCTTACTAAATCAAGGACTACGCCATGCTCTATATTAGAGAATTGGTTAGGTTACACGGTATCTCTTTGTCCATCATTTCAGATAGAGGTACGCAGTTCACCTCTCACTTTTAGAAATCCTTCCAAAAGGGTCTTGGTACCCAATTCCACCTCAGTACAGCCTTCCACCCTTAGACTGATGGATAAGAAAAAATGACCATTCAGACCCTTGAGGATATGTTAAGAGCGTGTGTATTCGAATTTAAGGGCAGTTGGAATGACCACTTACCTTTGATTGAGGTCGCGTATAATAATAGCTATCATTCCAGTATTCAGATGGCTCTATATGAGGCTCTTTATTGGAGGAGATATAGATCTCCCATTGGTTAGTTCGAAGTAGGTGAGGCCACAGTAGTAGGGCCTGACATGGTGTTTGATGCATTAAAGAAAGTGCAGTTGATCAAAGAGAGGCTTAAGATAGCCCAGAGATGACAAAAATCGTATACAGATGTGAGAAGAAAAGATCTCGAGTTTGAGATTGGCGTATTGTGTATTTGAAAATCTCTCCCATAAAGGGAGTGAAGAGATTTGGCAAGAAGGTGAAGCTTAGTCCCTGATATGCTGGTCCTTATAGAATTTGTAATCATTTCGAAAAGGTAGCTTATGAGCTTGAGTTACCTGCAAACTTAGCATCAGTACACACAGTGTTTTATGTCTCCTTGCTAAAGAAGTGCATTGGTGACCTAGTAGTTGTAGTCCCTATAGAGTGTGTATATATTTAGAATAGTCTCTCTTATGAGAAAGTCCCATTTGAAATCCTTGATCACCAGATTTGCATACTAAGGAATAAAGAAGTTCCTTTTGTCAAAGTTCTTTGGCGTAATCAGTCCATTGAGGAAGCTACTTGGGAAACAAAAGCAGACATGCGAACCAAGTATCCTTCCCTCTTATCTGTAAACTCAGACTCAACCTAACGTAACAGTATTCCTTAGATTTAATCTATTCCATGCTCAGTTAGAGTTGTATAACATTCTCATATCATTCAGTATAACACCCCGTACTTTTACCTAGCTTAAATTTGTCCCAAAAATGTCAAAGACTTGCATTAAAGATGAATACACTTTTATACATGTTTAATTTTCACCCAAATCCGACACTCGGGCAAAGAGTTAGAGCCATTTTAGTAAGATAGTATACCACCTAGTACTCTAGCGCATCACAGAGGCAGTTCAAATGGAATTTGTCATTTTCTAGTGAGACAACGTGATACCACCACATCGCTCCACTGCCTTTTTCTCAATTTTTAGTTTCCAGTGAGGTACCACGATACCGGCACACCGCGCCACAACTTAGTTTCACATTTGTCAGTTTCAAGTACACCAACGTAATCCCACAGTGTCGCGGTGAACTTCAAGGTCGCATCCAAGGGTTAACGTGATTCCACCGCATCGTATTGATGGTCAAGTTCCCAATTTTCTAATTTCCAGTGACACGGCATGATAGCACTGCATCACTTCAAGGGCCAGATCGACATTTTTCAGTTAATTTCCAGTTTTAAATTTTGAGTTTTTAAATCATTCTAGGGGTATTTGAGTCTTTTTTTCCATGACCCTAGTCAGATTTTAACACAAAATTCAACCTAAATAAACCTAGTTACACCATTATTCATTCAGTTTTTCCCCAAATTAAATCATTCTCTCTTAAAAGGGCAAAACCCTAGTTTAAGAATCAAGGTCAATTCTCAAGAATCTCTCTAAGAACCTTTAAGAACTCATCTTATCAGGTATGTAAAGTGTTCATCTATGGGTTCCTTTCACCCATAGAGTCCAAGAATCTCTTTTTAAATATTCAAGATCTCAGATTTATGATTTCCATGTTTGAATTAGATTGAATTCATGTTCATGATAGTAGTTGGGTTTCAATCCATGATTTAACTGAAAGTTTCATGAAATTAAATAGCATGTATAACAAATATGTGATTATCTTGATTGATCCATAAATTTATAAAGTGGTTAATGCATCTGTGATATTGATTGGTTTTCAATCCATGATTATGATGAGATTCATGAAAAATAAAAAGTATTTAGGGGGAATTATATGAATTACATGCTAAACCCTTGAATTTGCAATTAAGTATTGTATTCATGATTTTTTTTTGATGACCATTATCATGTGAAATACTCATACTCCCCAAGTATTTGCTAAAATGTCTATGTGAAGTAAATAGAGGAATCATGAGATGTTATTATGAGATTTTAATCATGTACAAGCTTATGCCCTACAAGTGTTTGATAAAATACTTATGTGAATTTAGTGAAGGCATGACATGTTATTATGTGATCCTATTCATGTACAAGTTAACGCATTACAAGTGTTTGATGAAATGTCTTTATGAATGAATTATGACCCAATGAACATTGTTATGTTATTCAAGATGATGCTTTGCTTTACTTTTTATGCTATCGAGTCCTGGGGGTATTCAATACCAGATAATTTAGTTGTTCAGTTAGAGCCAGTATCAGTGATAGGATAGTATTAGTTATATCACAATTAGTAGTACTCTTAGTCCATTATAGAACTCAATCAATTACAAAACATAGGAAAACTCAGTAAACTCTGTATCGGTCCAGTCTAGTTCAGCATAATCAGTTCAGTGTCTTCCAGTTGGGAGTAGGATTTAGCACCAAGCGAACCCAGGGATGGGGAAATTCCTGTTAGTGTAGGGCTTAACCCTTAGTAGAAATCCCTGAGTTACAGAACTATGTAGCCAGCGTAGGTTGAGATGACTTCCTGCTAGATAAAGGTTGATGCATCTCTCATGAGTTTTCCCATCAGTAAGGGTTGATAAAATGTCTTTCTCTAGTTAGGGTTAACTCATAGTGAGTGTTAGCAACCATGGCATGGTATTAGCACCATTTAAACTGGGGTTACAAGTTGGACCCTAATCAGCTTAGAGAGGGGCATATCGGCTAAATGATTACCTCCCACAGTTTAAGTTTTAGTCTTCATTTAGAACTCAGTTCAACTCTACAGAATTATGAATGTCAGACATAGTCAATCAGTATCAGTAATTTAGTTATCAGTGATTTCAAATATTAGCTATACATTATTCAGAACTCACTACTTCACTTCAGAAAATATAGTATACGCGTACTCTTATATTCAGTTACTCTATATCATTTAGTTAGTTATTGTTCATGCCTATGAACCCTTGCATTCAACATTACCATATCTAGTATACCAGTACATTCCCACGTACTGACGCATACTATCCTACGCTATGATGTTTCATATCATAGGTTTGGACGCTCAGGTTCCTGATCGTTCTTAGCCAAACTCATCCTGCAGTAACAGATTTAGCAGTGAGTCCTCATCTATCGAGGATATGCTTTTATTTCTATACTTTATCTTAGAAGTATTTTAGTAGATGGAGTTAGTTGGGGGATCGTCCCATCAACTACATTTTCAGACAAAATCAGTTAGAGGCTTTTCAGACTAGATTTTCAGTTAGTATTTCAGATTAAGATGTTATTATTCATTATCAGTATTTTAGATGTTTTGAACCTTATGGAATTCTATCCAATTTTTCACATTAATTATAGTATTTTTGTTCAGTGCCCACATCAGATATCATTCATGGGTTATCTTGTGGTCCTTCAAGGTCGTAAGCACCGTGTAGCATCCAGGGTGTAGACTCGAAGCATTACATTCATGAATTCATGAAATAGTTTAGTCTTATGTCATGTCTCCAAAATTTAGCCATGCTTCAGTTATGCATGTTAGTATAAGTACAGTTCCTTAGTTCAATCAGTCTCATTCGAGGATGAATGTTCCCAAGGGGGAGATATTGTAAGACCCCATAAAGTTCTAGTCATTTATATCATGCCAAAAGAGGTCCCAGACTTAGAAAATTTCAGCTAAGTGTTGAAACTTAGTCTCATTTTTGGCCTCGATATTTTAATGGCATCATTTACAATCTTTCCGACCTTAGATTATCAATTTTTAAGTTGATTCATGATCAGGGATGACAATAGGTCATATAGGGTGAGTTTCAGAATTTTTTGACATCATTAAAGTCTTGTTTGGATGCACAAAATAGTGCATCGATGCGAATAGGTCATGATGCATCAGTAATCGCATCGACAATCGTATCGACACCATCGACATGACACATTGGGTATCGTATCACTAGGCATAATTTACTCACTTAATTATAGGTTTGTGAGGGTATTTATGTCCTTTTCCCCTTAACCAATACAGCTAAAACACAAAATTTAATATTCTAAAGGGCAAAATACACAACTTATCTCACAAATACTCTCAAGAACAAGCCCTTGTTTCATCAAGATAAATTCTAAGTTCCAAGAAATCCTCCATAATTTCCTTGAAATCAACAATCAGGGTATGTTAGGTATTCATCCTTTGGTTTCCTTCCACCCTTGGAGTTAAAGAAACCTTTTCAAAAACTTAAATTATGATTTCTATGTTATGAATTAAATTATGCCCATGTTTGAGTTGTTGTATGGATTTCAAGTTGAGATATTTTATTAGTTCCATCAAATTATCTTAGCATGTGTATTGAATTATGAATTTTTCATGTCAAAACCCTTGAATTTGTAAGTTTAAGTTATAGTCATGATGCTAATGTGTTGTTCATTATCATGTGCATTAATTATGATCCCCAAGTGTTTAATAGAATGTCCATGTGAATTGAATAGTTAAATCATGACATGTTAGCATGCATTCTCAATCATGTACAAGTCTATGACCTCCAAGTTTTTGACAAAATGACTCAATGAATAAATTGTGAACAATTGAATATTGCTATGCCTTCAAGATTTGCTATGATTTATCCATTATGGTATCGAGTCCTGGGGTATTAATTACCCAAAATCTAGTTAATTACTTAGTTGCAGTAGTTATAGAATAGTCCCAGTAAAGATCCAGAATAGTAGTACTCAATTAGTAACAGAACTCAGTCCAGTTCAGTCAGTCAATACGATAAGTGTCAGCTCAGTCAGCCCTAGTACATACTAGTGATCAGTTCAGTGTCGATTCGGTTGGGAGTAGGATTCAACAGGGAGCGAACCCAGGGATAGAGGTATTCTTGCCAGCAGAGGGTTTGACCCTTAGTTGTAGTCCTTGCATTACAAAACTACGTAGCCAACGTAGGGTAATTCATCTTCCTGTTAGACTAGGGTTGACGCCATTATATATATTTGATGAGTCTTCCTGCCAGATTAAGGTTGACCCAGCATTGTTATTATCCCATGGCAAGGTGCTAACACCCTTCAAACTAAGGTACAGGTTAGACCCCAAATAAGTCTATATCGGGGTATGTCGGTTATATTAACGCTCCCACAGTTGTAGTGTTAGTTTTAGTATTTAGTAAAGAACATAGATAGTTCTACAGAACCATGGCTATCATTTATCAGTAACTAATCCATCAGAATTCAGTATTCAGTTTTAGTATAATCTCAGATACATGATGTATATCTACTTGCACAATATTACATGTTCAATATGTTCCGCAGTTACATTTTTGCATGTATACTTATCCAGTTACTTCATGATGTTTATTCAGTCAATTATTATCTCATGCATATGAACCCATGTATATCAGCCTACTTTACTTAGCATACCAGTACATTCAAAGTACTGACGCATATTCTCTCTTTACGCTATGATGTCTCATATCATAGTTTCGAACACTCAGGTTCCTGACCATACTAAGCAACTCAGCATATCAGTGGTAAATTCAGTAGTGAGTCCTTATCCATCAAGGATATTATTTTATTTTAGCAGATTTAGTATGTTCTGTAGTTAGGGTTAGTTGGGGACTTGTCCCATCAACCCCACATTCAGACAGTTAGAGGCTTTAGATGTTCAGTATTTTTAGTATTATTATTAGTATTCAGTATTTGTTTTTTGTTTATGAACCTTATGGCAATTTCAGCCTAACTTCCATAAATATTTTCAGTATTATTATTCATTTCTCACAACAGGTACCAGTCATGGGTTAGCTTGTGATCCTTCAGGGTCATAAGCACCGTATGATGTCTAAGGTGTAGACTCAGGGCATTACAATATCATCCCGATGATAGGAAATGGACATCAATGTTCTGATTTGTGGGACTCTATTAGATACTTTCTCTTGGACAGATAATACAGGTGAAACCTAGGATCTGATACCATTTTGTCATGATCCAATTCATGTCATGATGGCACCAAAAAAAACCCACCCATATGTAAGCTACCTCCATAACACAAAGCTAAGGCAATGGGTTATTTTGATAGAAATGCCTAACTAGGCCTCAATACACAAATACAATTATATTCAACAGTATTGTAATAAAAGATGACAATCAAAATACGGATACAATCCAACAAACAGATAATATCAGTACAAGCGCATCTATGATGATAATAGGAAATCCAACCCATAAATCTAAAATAGTTAATACATTCATCTTGAACACAAAACATGATAAAGGATAAAGTAAAATGGGTGAATCAAACTCCAGGAGCTTACCCTATCTCTGAAAGATCAACACTACATGAACTCAACTCAGCGGCAGCAACTAGTGCTTGAGTCCACCAAAAAGTTACAGAAGTGTAGTATGAGTACAAAATGAATGGGTACTCAGTAGGCATCATCGGTCGACTGAGCTAAATTATTATATAAAGATAATATAAAGCAAAACAATATCTCTAAGTCCAGGTACAGAATCAAACCTGAATCATCTTCATCATCACTGTATGAAATAAAGGATAAACTAGAATGATAATACGCCATATCATATTAATACATGCCAATACCATCACAAATAATAGGAATAGTTCTGAAAGCATAAGAGATACTAATACAATTACAACTACGTAAATACCACGTTAACGCATATGCATCCATTAGAGGATAAAGTAAAAGAACTCACCAAGGCATCCCAACAACCGGAGAGTACAACTAAAAGAACCTAAAGTAAAGAACCCATTAAGGCATCCCATACCATTGGAGATTGCATCAAAAGATTAAATCATCACTGTTAATACATATATAACCAACTTCTAATTATCCATGGATTTCCACATTTCACACCAATGGTCATTTGCCAACATTCATAATCCTCATCAATTACCGCAATTGAATAACATTTACCAATGTATTCATAACCATGATCATATAGTAATTTAATAATCTATCTCATGAATATACTAGATCTATGCACTACTATTAACTAACCAATACTCCTTATTAAACTACTAATTCACTAGTCATCAAAGGACCTCTAGTTATTAGCCTAACTGATTCTGTACATAATCTTTATTCACGGGATAGTAAATAACCATTATTCCCTAATTAAATAATATCCAACACCTAGTCAAGGTTCATAATTAGATCATAGATGCATTTTTACAATACTAATTTTTAATCATCATAATAGCACTAATCACCATCTAGAGAAGGCCACTAATTATCATTATACTCTTATATACCTAACCATTAACCTCTTTTAGTATCTAGTATTTATAAAAATCCTCAATTGATCGCTAATCGTCATCATAACTTAGTCATCAATATCATTAATCATCACCCATGCGAACGTATTATCATCATTAACCATGTAACAACCAGAATTGTTAGTTACCACAATTCAACCAAACAAGGTTCAATAACCAGATTATAGACTTCAAGCCATCAAGTAAAATAGTCAGTAAGTAGTCAACTAGTTACCACATAAGTCATATTAGTTAGAATTATACCTTCATTAATCCATTTATCCAATTCTATCTAAAGTCATTAGGTGAATCCTCAAACACCACACAATATCTTGTTTCCCAACTTGTCCTAATTCATTATTCGGCATATACTACTTCTACTTACTATTCAACACTAGCAAGAACTGCACCATTTAACAAGAAATTAGTATCGAAGAATTATAACCTACATCCCAAGAATAACATCATACCTTCAAAGCACATACAGACGTAACCATATAAGGGCATCACCACACCTAAACATAAATATATATACATCCTTACCATACATAACACCATTATATCCTCCAAACTTACCGGTCATCATCATATCATCAATATATCTTCTCGACTTATCGCTTATCATCATATCATCAACATATCCTCTAGAATCATCATATCATCATTATATCCTCTGTACTTACCAGGCATTATCCCAATATCAATCTATCATCTGGACTTACCAGACATTATCATAAGATCAATATATCCTCCAAACTTATCGAGCATCATCACAACATTAATATATCCTCCAAAATTACTGGGCATTATCACAACATCAGTATATGTATATAAGCAATCCAATCAATAGTAAATGCAAGCCCCACGAGGGATAAAGTAATAGAGAAGTAAGAAAAGACATACCATCGTACCTCATAATTCATTAGCAACACAATATATTACTAGGATCATGAACAAGTATATTCATATGGTGTGAACACATAATTATCTACCGGGCTTCATCTAATCATTAGCATTTTTGAATACAAGCCATAGTAATATCTTCTAAAGGCCCTCTTTATTAGCATGATTCATATTATTAGCTCAAAAAGATCTTAAACACAAACATTAGCTTAGCCACTAGGCTTAAACATAATATGAGTGATAATATAGACAAGTCCTATATGGTAATGTATTCAAAGATTTAAGTAATAGTGTATTCATGGGTTCAATCTGTAAGATATTTCATTACTATCAGAACATTAGCAACAACCTAGCAATCAATCATGCACATCATTTCTACTACTAACATCATGAAAAAATCATTCACCAGGGTTATCCATCATATTGACTAAGCCATATTCTATGCATTAAACAAGTATCTAGGTCACTAATGAAACTATATAGTTCAAGCTTAAGGCTGGTCAATATTAGCTTCTAACAAACTAAAATACCTCTTCAAGTCTATCTTCTATCCGGGACTAAGCTAAGCCATCTAATTTATGTCTTAGAGGTTTATCAATCCACACTAATTCTATGGTACAATTCTTCCTCAAGTATTACTCTTAATTCATCCCAAGCTACAACGGCAATTTCCATAACTAAACACAACTAGGCTAACTTACTATTTAATTTGAGTGTCAAGGTCACTTCCATCTAACTATAGCAAGTAGAGCATTCTCATATTATTCAAGAGATAACAGGTCCGAATAAAGAAGGTTCTAAACTATAAGACAAGTATCACACTTATGAGTTCAATAGCTTAAGTGATTTAATTAATCCTAAATATTACCATAAACTACTTCAACGCCTAAAATCCCACCCAGTCTGATCAAGATATCAAAGTCATACTATAATAAAGCTCGATCTAACATGATGTAAGCCTAATCTACCTTAAATCTGAATATAGCTCACAAACTAATAACCTTATCTTTTCCTTTCCACAAAGATTCTTCAAAGATCCAAGCTATCAAAAGCATAATTGATGCATTAATAGGAGAATATAATTACCTATGTTGTACCATTGTGCTTTGGGTCCAAAATGAAACCAAAAACTCCCAAGTGGGTCACACTCATGGAAAATAAGTTTTTGAGACCAACCCATTGTTCAAATACCATTAAGGAGTTATGTACCTCAATAAATTGGTACAAATCAAGCATATTTGGGCCAAAATCAAGCCTCAAGGAATTTGGGGTTTTGGGTCAAATAATCAAGAATTCAACTCTATAAATGAAGGATTCGTACCTTACATTTGATGTTAATCACTATTATGCAAGTTATTCAAGATCTCAATCAACACCCAAGACTTAATTTGGGGACTACACACTCTATTAGGGTTTATGGGACTCAAAGCAATGAAGAAATAGCTAATTCTCTACAAAAAGGTGTAATGACCCTTCAGGTCGAGTCATTATCCATATTCTTGATTACTTTCTCTAGTAGAGCTTCTCCATAGTATTCCTAAGACATTAATGACTTGCAAGGATCGATAGTCTGGTTACCTGATGGTTTATTTTGGGTTTTAGAACCCTTTCCTCAATTTGTAGTCTTTATTGGTCCTAATTTACCACTAAGTGAAAATTTTGGTAAAACATCCTCGTATATGAAATTTGACATCACCAATGCATCCAGAACGTCAAAAACTATGGGGTTTCATATCTTATTTGTTTGAAATAGACCCCGAATGATTCTGAGGCATTGGTGGAAGCTTGAAACAAAGTTCCAGGATTCATCCATGTATAGCATGCATCGAGGTTCCGCAACTATGACAAAGGAGCTTCGACCACAAGGCCACGACTGAGGTGAGGTGAGGGATACGACCACACCATTAGAGGGCTGGTTGGACCATTTTTAAGTGCTGTCTTGCACTAGTTTTGGCTATTTTGTGCCTCCCTCTTAACCTAGAAACCCTAATAGAGTGTAAAACCTTCTAAGTGTGTGTTGTGGGTTGAATTGGTGCTTAAACAACTTGTGTGATTGAATTTTGCTACAATCTAAGGTAAGAATTCCTCTAATTTGGTATTGATTTCATGGTTTCTTGACTCAAAACCCCTAAATCATTGTGTGTCAATTGTAGCCCAAAAATTGAGTGATTGACTCAAATTACTTGAGGGTTTTAACTCCCTAAAGATAGTTAGGTTAGTGGTTGACTTGGAAACTTCTTTCCAAGGGTGAAACCCAATTCAAGTTTTAGTGACCATTTGAAACCCATGGAAAAATGGTGCCATAATAGGTATTGTTATTGTTGTTATAATGTTTAAATTGTGGTGTTGATAGAATCACTTATGGAAAGGAAGCATCGATCAAAGAAAAGAGAAATCTCATTTGTTCATGAGCTGCTTGGATTCAAAGTAGGTTAGGCTTACCCGTAGACTTGACTGAGTTTGTTTGTAATGTAATTATTGATATCTTGCGAGATTGGGTGGGAAACTTTGATGATAGTTGATTAAAAAAGTGATCTTGATATTCATTGACTTTCATAGTCTATTAATTGGTAAGGCATGATATTTGACCCTTACTCGAGGACCTCGGTTAGCTTATTTGTGGTCTCATGACTAGTGTGAGGACACTATAGTTGTTATAAGTAGACATGAATGGTATGCTTATATATACTTAGGAGCATATGGGCCTATATGATGCCTAGATAGTAGATGACCTTGGTGTTGGATAGACTTAGAAAGGATTCTTGAAGAGACTTTCCCTATAGACCTAGAAATGATCGGTAAGTCCTTATGGTAATGTATAGATGACTTAGCCTAATTCTAGGTAGAAGCTAGACTTATTCTAGTAAGCTTGGCATTCTCGGGATTTAGAAATGGGACTTGACCCACCTTAAGCTTGAACTAAGTAAATGCTTAGCGACCTAGATACGTGGTGATTGTCTAAATTATTTATACATAGGAGTTGTGATGGTTGAACTTGATTATCAGATTATCTTATGATCAGGACTTGAATAATATTTTTAAGTGATTATTGTGAATGTATTGTAAATACTCATGCTCTTATTTATGCTCATATTACGTGTGAATCTTATTAGTAAGGTGAAATGGAAAGTGTTATCCTACATTCCTACTTTCTTATATTATGAACATTTCTGTATGTTTATTGTTCCACCTATGCATATGGATGTATGTTGTTGTATTGGGAGATTTGTGATATTATGATGATGCCCAAAGAATCCAGAGGAATATGTTGATATTATGATGATGCTCGGTGAATCCGAAGGAATATGTTGATAGAATAATGATGCTCGGTGAATCCAGAGAAATATGTCTATATTATTATGAAGCCTAATGAATCTGGAGAAATATGTGATATTATAATGATGCCTGGTGAATTCGGGGGAATATATGATATTATGATGATGCCCAGTAAATCCAGAGGAATATTTTGATGTTATGATGATGCCCGGTGAAATCGGAGGAATATGTGATATTATGATGATGCCCAATGAATTCGGAGGAATATGTGATATTATAATGATGCCCGATGAATATAGAAGAGGTAAGAACGTTATAATGCAGTATGGGGAAAATTTACTTATATGCATTAATATTTGGAAAGTTAGGCCGTGTGGGGCAAACTGCCTATGCGCTTGAATTGTGATGTCTCTCTTGGTAAATTCCTAATGATTCCTCGATCCTATTCATTACATAAGAGGTGCGACCCTTGTTCATGCTAAGTTAGAAACTAGGTGAAACATATGCCTAATATTGAGTTAAGGTCTAGTGTTATGTGTAATCTTGCATAAAATCAAGGGCTAACCTAATATATCTTCTCAACTTGAATAAGAGGTTATGTTATGAATTCTTGCCTAGTAAAGTGACTTATGTGACAACTAGTTACTTCTAAAATATAAGATTACTATTTGAAATATAGAAAACTAGTAAACTAGTTGGTGGATTTTACTTGCTTAAACTATAGAAACTAGTCCTTAAGGTTGGGGCACGCTTAGCGATGATGGACCTATTATTGCATGATGTTTAATTAGATTATCTTCCTATATGTTTGTTAATATGGCTTAGTTGATAACTCATATCTTGAATATGCTAGCTAAAGAGTGGCCATATGGTAGATGAATAACCTATAATATAGGTGGCTTTTAGCTTCCCCATAATTTGATGACTAGTAATTATAAGACTTGTAATCTATTGATCTATGGAAAATAAGGTTAAATATTATGGACTTCCCGGTGTTTATCAATGAACTATAGAATTAGTGACTATATGTATATGCTATGATAATATTGCTTTCGTTTTTGTTAAATTACAGTATGAGAATTCGGATGTGGATTTCGATAATGAGCCATGGAGGGGTTGACCTACCCACGGTTTTGGTTGATTGATGGAGTAGTTGTGATTAATTTTATCATTGGTTATATTCTTTTGGTGTACTCTCCAGTGGTATGGGACACCGTGATGGGTTCTTATTTGATATTCTTTTGTGTACTTTGCGGTGGTATGGGATGACGTGACGAGTTCTTTGTTATGCTCTCTTTCGTGTACTTCTCAGTGGTATGGGACGTAGTGGTAAGTTCTTATGCTTTAAGTTCTAAGGATGGTTGATAATGATTATGGTGAGTAGATTTTTTTCTATTGTGTATATGGCTTTGTGCTTCCGAAATAATACTCAGTTGTTATGGTGATTATGGAGTATATTGAGATAGTATGTCGTGATATTGCTTTATTAGTATAGATGTAGTTATAGTGGTGTCAAAGCAGATTCAGGTTCGATCCTATCACTTCACTTTAAGGCTATTGTCTTACTTTAAATCGTCTTTACATTATATTTGAGCTCAGTAGGCCGATGATGCCTACTGAGTACCCGTATTATGGTACTCATACTATACTTCTGTACCTTTTTTACGTAGACCCACATTCTAGTTGCTGCCGTTGAGATAGGTCACGTGAGTTGACTATTAAGAGATAGGGTTAGCTCTGGGAGATCGAGTTGCCCTCTTTACCCTATATCCTTATTTGTCTTTTCTTTCAAGACAAATGGATGAGATTCTTTAAGATATTTTAGATTTTGAGATTGTAAATTCCTCTTGTCATGTTTAGAAGCTCTTGTATTAATACTATTAGGTCATGGGGTTGGTATTTCAATATCAGTTGTTTTAGATGTGAAATGTTGTGGTTATATTGTGTTAACACATAGGGTCCATGTTGGATGTTCTTACCAAGGTAAACCATTGCATTAGCTCTGGGTTGCGGTATCGACTTACCTACCGGTGGGGAGTGATAGGTGTCATCATGACTCCAAATGGGGTCATGACAAAAGGGGTATTTAAATACGCCTTCCCAGACCCTTGGTTCAGGCGATCGTGAACATTCAAGTCGTGATCACAGCATCACGATCGTGATACTGCCTCTGTGATTATGGTACCTTTGTTGTACCTCGTGACAGCTGAAACTTGAAATAAATTCTAAGTTTTTGCCAATGCCTCGGGATGCATCTGGAATCCAATATGAGCAAATGAAATATGTAACTATACTAATTTCAACATTCCAGATGCATTGGCAAAGTTGACTTTTCTATCTGAGGTCATTTCGACCAAATGTGATCCCCATACCTGAATTTCCAATTTATCATCTTCTTGACTAATAGGTGGTCAAAATGAGTTCGGGTGCAGCGGGACCCAACCCAAATGTCTAACCAACCTAAAATTGATATCGCAAAGATGTTGACGCAGTTAGAATTTGCATCCAATATCATTTTGCTGCGGTTTTTGCTCGGTAGCTATTTGGAACCAGCGAAGACTTCTAAACAAGGAAATAGTTCTAAAACCAAATGAAATGCTAGGTACCCAAACTATCAATTCTAGATAGTCATTAATGACATGGGGAAGCTATGAAAAACCTCTAATGGAAAAAATATGTGGAATCACAAAAAATGACCTAAAGGGTCATTACAATTGGTAACGTCTTCTACATTTTTCCTAAATTCAACTCCTTGTTGCATCCCAAAAGTACCATGCACCATTCCTAGTATCTTGATAGTTATTATGCCCTGCAGACCTACTACTTTCACCAACAACAACGTTTTTCCAACTTCTCCATGACTAGTATTCAATCTTAAATAGTCATTATGAAACCCCTTTTTATAAATATAATTCCTCACAACCTCTTCTTACAGAATGTTGCACCATAACATCTTACACAAGGACATCAAACCAACCGCAAAAATTGACAAATAATCAAGTGTCATGGCATGTTCACTAAATCAATTGACACCTTCCACATAATATTCCCTAATACCCATTTTAACATTATTTTGTTGATTTATCAAGATATAATCAGATCCATCTACACAAGAAACCACAATCTTAATTAGTACAAGTTACTAGTACACATTTCAAGAAACCACTCTCAACCATTTTCAAGTCAAAAGTTCACAATTTCAAGTCACTAAATTTAACCATTTTTAAAACACAAGTTCATATTTTAAAGTTACCACACTTAATCATTTTCAAAACTCAAGTTCACATTATCTAATACACTTAACCATTTTCAAAACACAAGTTCACATTTTCAAGTAACTACCCTTGACCATTTTCAAGTAACTACCCTTAACTATTTTCAAGTTACTAGTTCAATATTTCAAGTGAGTACACTTAACCATTTTCAAAGCAAAAGTTCTCATTATCAGGTTATTACACTTAACCTTTTTCAAAACACAAGTTCACATATTAAAGTAACTAATTCACATTTCAAGTAACTACCCTAACACTTTTCAAGTCACTAATTCACATTTCATGTAACTACACTTAACCAGATTCAAGTCACTGATCAACATTTCAAGTAACTAGACTTAATAATTTTAAAGTCACTAATTAACATTTCAAGTAACTATATTTAACCATTTTCAAGTTGCCAATTTACATTTCAAGTCACTATCCTTAGCCATTTTCAAGTAAATAATTCACGTTTCAAGTCACTACCCTTAACCGTTTTCAAGTCACTAATTCAAATTTCAAGTAACTATACTAAACCAATTTTTAGTCATTAGTTCACTATTTCAAGTGATTAAATTTAACCATTTTCAAAGCACAAGATCATATTTTCAAGTTACTAAACTTAACCATTTTCAAAACACAAGTTCAAATTTCAAGTAACTACCCTTAACCATTTTTAAGTCACTAGTTCAAATTTTCAAGTTACTACACTTAACCATATTCAAGTCATTAGTTCACTATTTCAAGTGACTAAACCATTATCAAGACACATGTTTAAATTTTCAAGTTACTAGACTTAACCATTTTCAAACACTTGTTCACATTCTCAAGTTACTACACTTATCCATTTGTAAAACACAAGTTCACATTTTCAAGTAACTAATTCACATTTGAAGTAACTATCCTTAACAATTTTTAAGTAATCAATTCACATTTCAAGTAACTACCTTTAACCATTTTCAATTCAGTAATTCACATTTTAAGTAACTACTCTTAACCATTTTCAAGTCACTAATTCACATTTCAAGTCACTACCGTTAAACATTCTCAAGACACTACACTTAACTATTTTCAAAACATATGGTCACATTTTCAGGTAACTTATTCACATTTCAAGTCACTAACCATAGCCATTTTCAAGTGACTAATTCACATTTCAAGTAACAATCTGTAACCCATTCACATTTTAAGTAGCCACACTTAACCTTTTTCATGTCATTAGTTCACTATTTCAAGTTACTACACTTAACCATTTTCAAAACACAAGTTCATATTTTTAAGTTAATTACTTAACCCTTTTCAAAATACAAGTTTAAATTTTCAAGTAACTAATTCATATTTTGACATGACCCAAACCAGGGCCAAGTCATGTCGGGTGCCTCAAGCCCAATCAGGACTAGAGACCACCCCTAATACCCAACTATAACTATCCAACATCTTATGTTGGATGAATTTTGATTATATAACATAACAAGATAGAAAAATCATAAATCAAATATAGGTAAATGGTCTCAGTCCCAATACCAATACCAATACCAATGTCAAGGTTGACACCCATACGGACACCGCCAATGCTAACCCAAAGTAGTCTCACAAAGCCTCTATCCAAAATCAAAATAATATCTAGTCAGGAAATGCCTCCAACCATACCCAAAAAATAAAGTCTACGGAATAACAAAAGTATATAGAGGAGTCCAAAACATGAAATAGAGTCTTTTAGACTCTCGAAGCTCACCACCTTAATCCGACACAAAGTTGTCCCTGAATCCAAGTCACTTAGCATAAGGAGTAGTATGACCAATTCCTATATCGCATGGGGATACAACGCCCAAAGACGGGTTAGCAGGTGAATGCTACTATGTACTCAGGAATAAGGATAAAATAATGCCAACATTTCTATCCAAGTAAATAACTATATGCAATCACATCCATATATATATATATATATATATATATATATATAATCCATTCCAAAAAGGGAATCGGGCTTAGCATGTATTTAAAACCTTTAAGTTGGGTTTGTGTAGCTTTACCATCATAATCCACCCATGGGCTAAATGGGTCCAGTGTTACCCCCTGAATGGACCTCAGTATGTGTAGCTGCACAAATCATAGATGTCATAGGGGCCAGAGATTCATGTGTATCCTTCGCTCTCCATGATATGTATATACATAAACTTAGGGGATTCTCATGTAACTCACAAGTATAAGGTCACCATGACTATCCTTCATGTTGGTGAACATGAGTTTCTAGTGTCCGTCCATCTCACTCACACCTTCATGGTAAGCTATCAAAACCCGCCATTATTGCCCAATTAAAACCATTAGCACATAACCAACCAACCAATTCCAAAAGTTATTAACCAAGGTTATGAAGTGGTATCGTCATACAGACTATAGATTGTAAGCAATGTCATTAGACAACACTTAGGGGATTCCTATGTACCCCACATAATTTACAATTTACCAAAATCATGTCCACCATGGCCTTACCAAATCATTTAAAACCATTTAAGCCAATTTAGATTCCATTACCAAATTATACAATGCAATAGTTTTACTAAAAGTCAAAAATTGTGACAAAACCATTCTTATAGGCATTTTAACAAACATGTTGAGGGCATATAGTTTCCAAAACAAAAAACCAAGAACCAGTTGACCATTCCAATGAAACCATATGTTCAATTCCATAATTTTAACATGAAACCCATATGAAAAATATGGGAAAACAATATTTATCAACTAACAACAAAAACCACCCAACATATAATTCCAACCAAATAATACCCAAAATAAATCATGAAAACCATTCATTGAATCATGAATTTAGCTGAATTAAGAATGAGGGAGGAGTAACATGCCATAGACACCAAAGAAGATAGTTAGAAACCACCCTTTAGAGCCTTAATTGACCACCTTGAAGGAAACTTAACTAGAGAGATTGAGAGAGACTTAAGTGTGTTTAAAGTGTTTTTGATTGAGGATAATAGGGTAAATGAAGTCCCAAAAGTGTTTTATATCATGGCGTAAAAAGAGGTTACAAGGGGAAATGTCTAGAATATCCCAACTTAAATTGTAAAAATCATCGTAGGAGGGTACAACTCCCTCACTTAACTCGTACACACAACATATGAGTGGCACCCACTACTCATACCTTAGAAAAAATTTGTACACCACACGATGTCCACCATATGAATCTCTTTTTCTAAATCATACCTATACCATATGACTAGTACTGTCAAACAGTATCCAAGACAAAATCCAAGGGGTTGGATACTGGCCAATATACAAATTGGACTATACCACTCGTACCATATCTATACGACTCATATGGAGTCTAGTCTTACCTATGATAGTACATGATTAATAACACACTTCTTAACATATTACTTGGTCCCCCTAGGTCGTACCCATATCATATGACTAGTAAGCCTAAGTCGCATGATGTCTAGAGAGTTCAAAACCCAAGAAATTTCTAAGGGTCAAACTCAGGGTGTTTCATATTTTGACCAACTACCCATAACTATTTTCAAGCAACTAGTTCATTATTTCAAGGAACTTTACTTCACTTTATTATCAGAACCAACATCGCATTTCCATATATAATTATTAAACCTTCAATTCTACTATAAGACAAACAATCTAACAAATTAAATAAAGCAAAAAAGTAGAGGCATCAAATGTCACTCTCACACCATATAATCATCACAACTAACATCACAATTCAAAACAAAATTATTAAACTCTAAATTACAGTACAAGTCAAACAATTCAATAAATTTAATAAAGCAAAAGAGTGAAGGCGTTGAATGTCCCTCCCACACCATATAATCATCACAAATCATATGGCGTTCAAAGCCTTCTACATCAAATAATCCCACCATAACACTACATTTAAAGACTTCACTATAATAAATACAAATAAATCAACTTACCTTTGCTTGGCCTAAGTTGAAAAAAAAAGACAAGCGTTCTCCGAAAAATAACAAAGCAACCCTTTTTTCTAAATTTGAGTTTTGTCAGAAAGAAACACCAAATCACTTGCTATATAATATCAAGCAATAACATCATCCTCTTCATAAATACAACTATCTACACTTAATCATTTTCAAGTCACTAGTACATGTTTCAAGTGATTACACATAAATATTTTTTTAAGTCGTTAGTATACTTTTCAAGTGACTACATTCAATCATTTTTAAGTGACTAATTCACATTTAAAGTGACTACACTTAATCATTTTCAATTCATTATCACATATTTTAAGTGACTGCACTTAACCATTTTCAAGTCACTAGTAAAAATTACAAGTCACTACAATTAAATATTTTCAAGTAAATCATTAACATTTCAAGTAACTACGCTTAACTGGAATATCCTGAGTTTTTAACCTTAAAATATTTCCTTAAAATTCATTCTCTGAACCCAAAATGACTCATGGGTATGAGCCATATGCTGGGGTACGAGTGGTATGGATATAGGTGGTTGGGTTTGCTAACAGAGAGCGGTATTCGGTCCTGGTTGGACTAGGATGCCCATTACGACAAGGCCCTGGGTTGGGTCATGTCAAGTTGGTATTAGAGCCTGGGTTCATGGTCAACTAGGAAGTCCATAAAGTCACGTTGAGTAAAGTCTCTTTTAGGGGTGTGAAGTGCACCACACTCATAAGAGAGAGGCTATAAGATATTTAAGAATGTTTTACTTTCTTGGTATTCTATCCTCAAGATTGAATTCTCAATCTTAGGATCTTTTCTAATCCTTGTTTGTACATCTTTTAGATTATGCCTCCTAGATCTGAAACACAAGAAAATTCTTCTATCCCATTTAGGGATAATGCAGAAGGGGTACATCTTATATCTGGCATACATCTTTGATCTCATGGTCCTTTTCCTTATGGTACTGGAGTTCCTCTTATTTCATCTAGTTCTCCTTGGGTCCCTCAGGACAGCATGCTGAATGCAAAATTTTGTCAGTTTATCCAAGTTATTGCCTAATTATTTAGTGCTTAGGCTGAGCGAGATGCGGCTGGTGCTTTGTCTGTTAAGGCCATAAGGGTTGGTTAATTTATAAAGATGGGTCCTCCAACTTTTACTGGGGTGATGGTGGAAGAGGAACCATAGGGCTACTTATATGAAATGGAAAAGATCTTTTGGGTGATGCAGGCTACTAATGTAGAGGGGGTTAACTTTGCAGCTTATCAGCTCAAGGATATTGCTTATCAATGGAATGAGGAGTAGGATAGAGATAAAGGTGATATAAAAGAGGAAAGGTTATGGGAGGCCTTTACTAATGCCTTCTTAGATTGGTTCTTTAGCTAAGAGTTGAGGAAAACTAAGATAAAGGAGTTTGTGAACCTCATGCAGGGAGGATATCAGTAAAGGAATATGCTTTGAAGTTACATTAGCTATCAAGGTATGCCACTGATTTGGAGGTTGATATGATGTCGAGAAAGAGAAAGTTTTCTTCTAGGTTGAACAGAGATTTGATTTTGGAGAGAAAGACTACCTTGCTGATTAAAGATATGGACATCTTGAGGTTGACTGTTTATATGCAGCAGGTTAAGAATGAGAAGAAAAAGTAGGCAGAGAAAGAATAGAAGGTTTTATGATTAGGAGAGGTATTCAGATCAGGGGAGGTATTTAGTTTTAGGGCGGTAGGGATGGTGTTATCTGGCAAAAAAAGAAGTAGGGGAGTTTTGGCTTCCTTTCTGCTAGTGCTCCTTATCAGCTGTGAGACAGGCATTATCAAAGTGGTGACAATTCTTCGGCACAAGTGACCCAACCTCAAGTAAGAGGAGGTCAGTCAATTTTATTATGTCCTCCTTGTCAATTTTATGGTCATCCTCATTGGGGCTATTTCAAGAAAGAAAAGGACAAATTCTTCAAGTATGAATGCTTCAAGTATGGCCAGGTAGGCCATCGGCTTAGGGATAGTCCAGTTAATATGGTTGCTATGGGGGCAAATAAGATTCCCGTGGCTTTATTTTCTACTCCTACACCTGGTAGGATGGGATCTTCTTCTGTTACCGCTCTTGGTTCTAGTGTTGATTGGAACAAGTTGTTTGTTTTAGCATCCTGATAGGAATCTAAAGCATCACCTGATATCGCTACTTGTATGTTAAAACTTTTCTTTTGTGACGTATATTATTTGCTTGATCTAGGGTCCACACTTTATTATGTGACTCCATATATGGTTGTGTCTTTTGGTTTCATTCTAGAAGTTATCTCGGATACTTTTTTTGTTTTTACCCCAGTAGGTGACTTGGTTATTACTAAAAGATTCTATAGGGGTGTGTGGTATTTATTAGCAGCAAGCAGACCTTGGTAGATCTATTTGAGTAGGATATGGTAGATTTTGATATAATCCTTGGTATGGATTGGTTGCATTTTTGTTATGCATTTGTTTATTGTCGGACTCGTAGGGTTATCTTTAAGTTTCCTGGTGAACTAATTATAGAATGGGAAGTTAGTTCCTTAGCTCCTAGGGAAGGATTTTTTCTTATCTTTTAGCTCAGAGGTTAATCTCTATGGGTTGTCTTTATCACTTGGTTCGAGTTAAAGATTCTAACTCGGAAGGTCTTTTTTGGTCCTTGGTCCCTGTGGTTAATAAGTTTCCATAAGTCTTTTTGGATAATCTTCCTGGTGTTCCTCAGAATAGGAAAATAGAGTTTGGTATTGATTTGCTTTCGGACACTCATCCAATTTCTATTTTTCAGTATAGAGTAGCTCTGGCTGAGTTGAGGTAACTCAAGGAGAAACTTAAGGATGTTCTGGATAAGGGGTTGTGTTTCTCCATGGGGTGCACCATTGTTGTTTATACGTAAGAAGAATGATTTCCTTTGGATGTGCATTCACTACAGATAGTTGAACAAGGTGACAGTCAAGAACAAATATCCTCTTCCTCGGATAGATGACTTGTTTGACTAGTTATAGGGTGCCAATTTCTTCTCTAAGATAGATCTTCGGTCTGGGTACCATCAGCTAAAGATTAGGGAGGTGGATACCCTTAAGAAAGTGTTTCATACTTGGTATGGACATTTTTAGTTCTTGGTGATATCATTTAGGTTGACTAATGCTCCAATAGCATTTTTGGACTTGATGAACACAGTGCTCAAGCAGTATTTGGATCTCTTTTTCATTGTATTTATGGATGACATTCTAGCTTATTTGAAGAGTGAGGTGGATCAAACAAATCACCTCCGTGTGGTGTTACAGATCTTAAAGGATCGACAGTTGTATGCTAAGTTCTCTAAGTTTGAGTTTTGGTTAATCATTGTGACTTTCTTGGGCCATATTATTTCTAGTAAAGGGATCATGATGGATCTACAGAAGGTTTTTGTGGTGAAGAGGTGGCCTAGCCCCACGACTCTATCCGATATTTGGAGATTTTTGTGTTTAACTAAGTATGATATGTGGTTTGAATATTTTCTTTGATAACCACTTTTTTGTCTAAGTTGACTCAGGAAAAGGTTAAATTTTCTTGGTCGGATGCTTGTGAAGGGAGTTTTGATAAGTTGAAGGATAAATTGACTTTGGCTTCAATCCTAACTTTGCTAGAAGGCAATAATGGGTTCGTGGTTTATTGTGATGCATCTTGGGTAGAGCTTGGTTGTATTTTGATGCAGCATGGAAAGGTGATTATCTATGTTTCTAGGCAGTTGAAGGTGCATGAAAGGAATTTTCCTACTCATGATTTGGAGGTTTTGGTGGTTGTGTTTGCTTTGAAAATATGGGACCTTATTTGTATGGTGTTCACGTGGATATCTTTTCTGATCATAAGAGCCTTTGGTACTATTCACTTAGAAAGAGCTTAATCTCATGTAGAGGAGGTGGCTTAAGATTCTCAAAGATTATGATATGAGTCTTCACTACCACCTAGGTGGCTAATGTGGTTGTTAATGCTCTTAACAAGTTATCCATGGGTAATTTAGCTCACGTGGAGGAAAGAAAGCATGATTGGTGAAAGATATTCACTGCTTGGCTAATAGTAGATTTTATCTCTTAGACCCCAAGGATGGTAGTGTGATGCTGCAAGAAGTGGTTCAATTATCTCTTGGTGCAAAGATTAAAGAGAAGCAAGTGCTAGATCCTATCTTGATAAAAATCAAGGGTGATGTTAGTGGATAAAAGGTAGTGGTGTTTGAGATCAGTGGTAATAGTACTTTTCAGCACCAAGGGAGGTTGTGTGTTCCTGATGTTGATAGACTGTAGCAAAGGGTTTTAGCTGAGGTGCCTGAGTCGCGCTATATAGTTCATCCAGGATCAACTAAGATGTATCATGATAACAAGTAGATCTACTGGTGGAATGGAATGAAGAGGGATGTAGCCGATTTCATAGCTAAGTGTATAGTATGTCAACAAGTTAAGGTTGAGTACATGAGGCCAAGACGGTTGTATCAAGAATTTGATTTTCCTGAATGGAAGTGGGAAGTGATCAATATGGATTTAATTATCGGTATTCTTCAATCTCAGAATCAGTATGATTTGATTTAGGCCATCATGGATGGGATGAGCAAGTCCGAACATTTCTTGTTAGTGCGGACTACCTTTTCAGCAGAGGATTATATGCGGTTGTATCTTTAGGAGATTGGTACACAGTTTACTTCTTATTTCTGGCAATCTTCCCAAATAAGGTTGGGGACTAAGGTTAGTCTGAGTAGTACTTTTCATCCACAGTCGGATAGGCAAGTGGAGAGAAATATTTCAAATTGGAAGATATGCTTCGGGCCTGTGTGATTGACTATGGTGGCAATTGGGTTGAGCATCTACCTTTGGTAGAGTTTTCTTACAACAATAGCTATCATTCGAGTATTGGTATGGCTCCTTTTAAGGCGTTGTATGGTAGAAGGTATAGGTATTCTATTAGGTGGTTTGAGCTTGGAGAAGCAGACATGTTTGGTCCGAATTTGGTTTATCAGGCGATGGAGAAGGTCAAGGTGATTCGGGATAGGCTTAAATCTATCCAAAGTCGCCAAACATCCTATGTAGATGTTAGGCATAGAGACTTAGAGTTTGGGGTCGGGGATAGGGTATTTCTTAAGGTGTCTCCCATGAAGAGAGTGGTGCAATTTGGAAAAAAGTGGAAACTCAGTCCTTGGTTCATTGGTCTGTATGTGATTTTTGTGGAGAGTTAGCAATGTTGCTTATGAGTTGGAGTTGCCATCTAGATTAATTTTGGTTTATCTGATCTTTCATGTGTCTATGTTGAGGGAGTGCCTTGGTGATCCTTCTTGAGTTGATCCTTTGGAAGGATTGGGTATTTCAGATTCTCTGTCTTATGATGAGGTCCCAATTGAGATATTAGATAGGCAAGTTCGTCGGTTGCAGACCAAGGATGTGGCTTTGATTAAGGTTCTATGGTAGAACCATAAGGTGGAAGAAGCTACTTGGGAATCAAATGAGGACATGAAGTCCAAGTATCCGCATTTGTTTTCTGCTCCTGGGATTCGTACGGAAGGAATGTGTCTTGAACTTATGTTTATTTTTTGAGTTTATTAAAGGAAATATTAATATCTTTGCCTCTTTTTTTTTAAACTTTGTTGAAGGGATGTTTGATAATGAAAATGACTCTGTGTGTGGTTACCCCTACCTTGTACGTCATTCAGCAATGAATGTTTCTAGTGGGGAAGACTGAAACATCTTGGATTTTGACCCTTAGATAATTTTGTTGAAATCTATTCACCGGACCAAATACGACTCAAGGGTATGAGTTTAATACTAGGGTTCGAGTGGTAGGATCCTATCGTATGTTGACAGTGTTAGTGGGTGTGATAGATTTAGTAACTGGAATGGGTATGACTATGAGTATGAGTCATAGGGCTTGGTACGAGTAGTATCAAGGACTCGTATGGTGGGCAGTATTTGATCCTCCTAGTATGTTATTCTACCAGGAAATGGGTTATGGGTAAGGATCATGTGTTGTGGTTATTACTTGGTCGGATAATTCGTATACTGGATAATGTTTAATCCAAGGGTTAAGGCTTGGATACGAGTGGTGGAAACTGATAATATAGGAAGGTACGACTAGTCAATTGTATCCCTATGACAAGTTTTAATATATTTAAGTTGGGGTACTCTAGATATTTCCCTACTTACCCTAACTAGGACCCACGACTTCTAATATACTTAGGAGGTTAGTACCGTATTAATCTATTCATTAACACTTAGAAACTATTCTAAAACATCTCATAATTCTCTCAAGAGCTTTTGGGGAAAGAAGGCTAGGGTTTCATCTTGTGGAATTCTTTGGGGATTGTCTTGGTGATTTCCTTCAATCAATTCTTTGGTATAAGGTATGATTCTCTTTCCTAATTGTAATTTTAACTAAAGGCATGGGTTATATGATTGATTTCATGGTTTTACTATTTCATGATTATGGTTTTTGAATGCTTGTTATGGTTTCCTATGGTTTTACTTGTTCTTTTATTTGCATCAATGGTGGATTTGGACAATGAAATTGTATGGTAATGGTTTAATGATCTTTGAATTGATTTTGGTTATATTATTCCCCCCAAGTTCTTTGATGAAATGCTTATAAAGATATGTTTATTGCATTGACTTCCTTTAATGGAACTCTTGCATGATTTAAACTTGATAAAGGATTTATTCATGGTTTAAATAGTTTAAAAGGCTAAAAGGCTAAATGGTTATGCTTGTGGAGAACACGAAAGTGTCCCAAGTGGATTTAATATAGTAATTGGAAGGGCACCTAAGCTCCCCTTAATCTAAAAACTTTGGCTATGAATATTACTTGCAACTAAGGGGTGGTATGACGATACCACTAATATTGGACTTGTTTAGTAAATTTTAAATGGATTGTTTGGACATGGTTTTAATTGGGTATTAACTGCAGGGTTTGTAGCTAAGTCGTGGAAGGTGGCGGTCTTAGGGGGACCAAAACTAAAAACTCATATTTGCTGATATGACGGGTTTTGATGACCATATAAGGGCATCACATTTTATTGTAGGGGATGTACTAGTCATCCTATGGGATATTCCTTGGTCGTTCGGCTACACACACTTGGGCGCTTTCAGCAGGGGGAGCTAAACCCATATGGCACATGGGTGGTTAGGACGGCAAAGCTACATAGCCCAGGTATAAAGGTTTTAAATGCATTTTAAACTCAGTCCCCTTTCCCGACACATATATATATGTGTGGTTTTATGCATTATAGATGGTTTCACTTGGTTTTATAACTGGCATTATTTTATTCTTATCCTGAGATTCATGCTAGCGGTCATTCTCTAACCCCATCTACTAGAGGCTGTATACCTATGCTATGTAGGAGTCGGACATTCTACTCCTCCTGTTTAGCATGCGGAATTTGGTATCAGAATTTTGATAGAAGTGGTGAGCTTCTATCCTTTCCAAAGGCATCATATTATGTTATGGATTTATTTAGACACTTATCTTTTATTTTGGATAGTAGTTTTGGCCATGGTTGGGGGCATGTCCCAATCGAATTTTTTTACTCTTTTGGATATAGGCTTTATGGTACTTTTGGGGGTTGGTATGGGCGGAATAGGTATTGGTGTCAGTCTTGGCAATGAAAAAAACCGGTAGGCTGACATCATTGGACGCTATTATGGGTTGTTCCGTCCTACTACATTTTGGGATTGATTTTCATATTAAGTTTTGGTATTCCCTTTGATTTATGGTCTATGGTTTGGTTTGGTATGGTTGAGCAGTTGGTGTGGTATTGTCAGACTCGATTAGGTCGGTCATGATTGTGACCCTATCCCAGAGTCTTAATGAAAACAATAACACTACCTTGTTATATTTTCAAAAATCAGTCCATCTAAGGCTTGATATAAGTGGTTGGGTTTGGTAACAGGGGGCGGTCTCCGGTCCTGATTGGACTTGGGATTCCAATTACGACAAGGCCCGGGGTCGGGTCGGGTGATTAACCAATTTCAAATCACAAGTTCATAATTTTAAGTAACTACACAAAACCATTTTCAAGTCACTAATTCACATTTCAAGTAACTATACTTTACAATTTTCAAGTCACAAGTTCACAATTTTAAGTAACTACGCTTAATCCTTTTCAAGACTCAAGTTTACAATCCTAACATTTATATTACAACTAATTTACCTTTCTAGTGTCTACACTTTTCCATTTTTAAGTCACTAATTCACATTTCATATAACTACACATTTTTCAAGTCATTAGTTCACATTTCAAGTGACTATACTTAACCATTACCAAGTCACTAGTACACATTTCAAGTCACTACACTTAGCCATTTTCCCGTAAGTAATTCACATTTCAAGTAAATACACTTCACCATTTTCAGGTCACAAGTACATATTTTCAATTAACTACACTTGACTATTTTTTGTCACAAATTCACATTTCAAGTAACTACACTTAACATTTTTAGGTCCAAAGTTCACCATTTCAAGTTACTACAGAACCATTTTCAAGTCACAAGTTCACAATCTCCGCCTAACATTTATATTACAACAAGCTCTCATAAAATAATGGTGAATGCGAGACTAGATTTTCAAAATAATATACTAATAAATTAGCATTTTTACTCTATGAATAGTTACAGTACACTACTCTTATAACAAGTTAAATTTCTGATGAAGATATTCATATGATTTTTATGATCTTATCCATTATGCCAAAGTGTTCAACATATACTTGGATATATTCAGTTAGATTATGACTTACATCAATACACGTGATATACATACATATACATATATATACACACACATACTATCGACTATCAGATTCAAAGTAAGTAATATATACATCACATATACATGAGTATATAATTACCCCATAATACAACATATATACTCTGATGAATTATCAGTATTATTATAACTTCAACAGTATATTATTACCATAATCGTATAATATCAACATATTATACAATATACTTAGATAGATTCAGTTAGTGTTTGGCTACTACATACAACACTACATGAGATATAACCATACATATTTATGTAAACATCTGAACATGTACTATATACATCACATGTACGAGTATATTACCTCATAATACAGTGCATTCCATATAACTCTAATGAGTTATCGGTTATTTGCCTTACATTATTATTACTCCAACAGTATATTATTACCTCGATCATATGATATCAACGTATTCAATATACTTGTACACATTCAGTTAGCTTTTGACTATTATGTAAATAACTGCATGAAATGTACGCATATATATATACTCGATGACCAATACATTTATTTTATTGAAACGTAAGTAAAAGTTAAAGATTAATCTTATTGTTATTTATTTATTTTATTTAATATATTAACATTTCTTAGTTTATTTTTAATATTTTCTTACAAAAACCGATCACAAGTGGTAGATTTTTCTTATTTCTTTTACAAAAATCGACCACAAGTGGTGATTTTTATTTTTATTATATTAAAAACTGACTACATATACTCTATATAATTTAAAAAATAGTTAATATATTTTAAAAATATGTTTAATTTTATATATTAATTTTTGGAAATCACAACCGACCACTCAAAATATTTTATTTTTTATTTTTTAATCAAAAAATAACCACGAGTGTTCATTTTTTTGAAAAAACAAAAACCAACTACAAGTGGTTGGTCTCTGAAATTTATTCTTTTTTTAATTTTTTATCAAAAACTAACCACGAATAGTCATTTTTGTAAAAATAAAAACTGACTACAAGTAGTCTGTTTTTTATAATTGTTTTTCAATTATTTTTTAATAAAAACCCAGCCACAAGTGGTCGATTTTTGCAAAAAAAAATTATATAATATATTTTGAATAAAAATTTAAAAATAACTTGAAATAATTATTTTATTTATATTTTGTTCATTACTGACCACAGGTGGTTGGTTTTAGGGAATTAGTTTTTCATGAGTTGATAAATTATAGATTTTCCCAATTTTCAAATATAAAACCAAATACTGAACTTGTGGTCATTTTTTGTTTTAATAAATTTTAAGAAAATATTAAAAAATCTACCACTTATGGTTGATTTTTTTGCAACCACCATCCGCGGTCGATTTTTTGTGGTCATTTTTCCTATTTTCATAGTAGTGTTTAAAACCAGCCATGTGTGTTTTAGGTTATAGTCTGATGCATGATGGTTACAGATGTCTTGATACATGCTCTGGCAGGCTCTATATTTCCAAATATGTTCAATTTAATGAATCCAGATTCCCATTTACCACCACGTCTATTCTTGGATCTCGTCCTCCAATTAGTATGCCACCTTGGACATCCTTCCGTACTACTCTACCACACTTATCTCCTTACTAGTATCCTTCCATTTCACCGTTTCTGGATCTCAACAATTTCCAACTGACCACAAACTCGCAGCCTTCACCATCATAGAATCAATACAAGTGTCCCAATATATGCACAGTTCATTAGTGAATCAACGGGCTGTCGTAAAGAGAATCCTTCAGTACCTTCAACACAGCATATCAATGGTATTTTGTATTTCAAAAGCATCTAACCTTGGTTTGTAGGCTTATATCTATTCTGACAGGGCTGGCATATAGATGATTGAAAATCTATTGGTAGATATTGCTACGACCCAAACTAGGGCATGGCTGTGACGGACATCTTAAGTCCACCGAGGACTGGAGACCACCTCCTTAGCCTATTAGACTTGAGTATAGTATAATATAGTAGCGAAATCCTAACCTTAAGCAAGATATGATAAGAAATTCAAAGAGTCTATGATAGATTAATATCCAACAACCGCTAAATAATATGCAATTCTAATGACCAACTATAATAACAATAACCATAGTAATGTCCAACAAAAACAAAGATAGTTTGGTCGATACATGCCCCCGACCTTAGCCAAAAATAAATCCAAAAAAAAGACCAAAAATAAGGAAATACACGGCATAAAATGAGGTATTCCGAAGTATAGAAGCTCACCATTTCAGTTAACTCATGAGCTGCCCCACGATCACTTAGTCACTATGCAAGCAGAGTAGGAGTAGGGCCAGTTCCTGCATTGCGTAGGGATACATCATCTAAAGACGGTTAGCGGTTGGAGTGTTAGTATGTAACTCAGAGATAAAGGAATAGTAATTCCATGATCCATGATACAGAAACCATTTAAAATCCAGTGTACAACACCATATGCCATACATATAAATATATATATCACATACTGGGAAAAGGAACAAGGATTAGCATGAACTTTAAAACCTTAACACAGACTGTGTAGCTCCCCTTATTGAAAGGTGTTTAATGCATGTTAGCCATACGAACCGGAGGTACCATAGACGATCAGGGAATGCTTACCCTTCGCCTTCAATGATACAAATATATAGTTTGACCTAAGCACATGGTCACTAAGACCAACCCTCACATCAGCAAATATGAGTTTCTAATATCGATCCCCTTGGAACCTCCACCTTCTACGGCTAGACACACAACCCCCTTTAAGCCTAATTAAAACATTTTACAGATAACCCAACCACCAATTCTAGGAGTCAAATATTAATGCATTATTAAGTGGTATCGTCATATCGACTATATCTTGCAAGCAATGTCTGTAACACCCCAAAAATACACCCCGGATGCCACACGGTGCTTATGGTCACAAGTAACCACAAGCTAACTCATGAGCTAGTACCTGTTGCGAGCACTGAATAATATAATGATTGTAAAGAAATTTGTAGAAAATACCTAGAAATGCCATAAGTTTTTATGTACTAAAAAGAATAATTGAAGTCATGAGTCTGAGAAAACACCTACAAAAATAGTTCAACATGACTAATATAACTGATAAACTAACTGACTGTCTAAAATATTTGAAAAGCCTCTAAGACTAACTGACTGGGGAGTTGATGGGATAAGCCCCCAACTAACTCTGACTGACCATATAAATAAACTGATACCTCAACTGAATAAAGATAAACCTGTCTTTGAAGTATGAGGACTCACCACTGTTGTTGATGCTGGCTAACTGATCTTTTCTAGGCTCGGTCGGGAAAATAAGCATCCAACCTTATGACATAAGACATCATAGCATAAGAAAAAAATATGCAATTAGTACTTTGAATATACTGGTATATGAGATAAGGTTAGGCTGTAATGCATGGGATAACTGAACATAAAGTAATAACTGGCTGAATTACATGAGATAATTGTACAAGCATGTATGAAAACTAAAATACTACAAGTGCAAGACCAGGCATATAATATTTCTGAAATAATTTGTAAGACTGAAATAATTAAATCTGATAATTGATTAACTAATAATCTATATGCCTAGGTCAAGAAATCTGAACTGAATTTTGTACTGAGTACTGAATTGAGACTGTGGGAGGTATCATCTAATTGACAAGCCCCATTCTAATATGATTGGGGTCCAACCTGTGACCCTAGTTGGAAGGGTGTCAATACCGTTCCGTGGGTACTAACAATGGTTGTGTGGATCCACTAAGCTACTGAAGAACTGGGGTATCAAGCCTAAACTGATGGGTGATCCCTGGGCGGATTCAAGCCAAAACTGATGGGGACCACTTGTAGGTAGTCAATCCTAAACTGAAGGGAGTCTTCTCATAACCCACGCTAGCTACGTGGTTCTGGAATACAGGGACTGCTACTAATGACTTCGCCTGATTGACGGGGAAGTCATCATCCTGCAGTCGCTCGGTGATAAATTCTACTCCCAACTGAAAGACACTACTTACTGAACTAAATTGAGCTTATCTAATCCAACAACTGAGTAATGATACTAAATGAATGACAAGACCCGTGGTTTATCTGAAACCATTCTGAAGATTATGAAAACTAGGTAAAAAGCTAAGTTTTGGGTATTCATAACCCCCAACACTGAATGAAAATAACAATAAAGGCATGTAAAAGCTTCAAAACCATAATGGGGAAATCATTCTACAAAATCATTCTCTTTGGCATTTCATCAAAGTCTTGGAATTCATAGACTTGAGCATGGGAATAGTTAAAAATTGTGCTACTAACATAATTGCAATAATAAAATTATGGTTTAAGGATGCAACATGCGAAAATCACCATTAAAACGTGTCACGGACAAATTTAATTAAAACACATGGTAAACATGATTTGAAATCAAAGTTCATAATAGCTTCATGTAGATAATTCATAACAACATGTAAAAATTATAACTTTAAACTTGAAAATAGATTATTAGACTCCTTGGGTTAAAAAGGCCTATGGATGAACATCACATATACCTTTAATACTTAAATCTTGAAAGAGAATAACTTTTTAGAAAGCTTTCTTGAATTAGAACACTTCAGTTCTTGGTTTTCTTAAAAAGTAGATGATTTAAATTTATGAATTTGGAGAAATTTTAGGGTTTATTTGAGAGAGAAATTGTGAAATTTGGACATATAATGCCCTAATAGCAATTTAATCCCATGTTTTTATGAATTAGGGTGCTGGGAAAAGACAAGACTACCCCTCTAGTATTTAAATTCATAACTGGAATGTCGATTGAAGCCCTATCGCGATGTGATGAAACCTTCATAGCTATTCCCATCGCGACGCGGTGTAATTGCATTGAGCTTCTGGAAATAAAATTCAAACATGCCTCAATCCTCATCCGAAAAATTTGAAACTCACTCGAGACAAGCTCCTTACACCCTCGAACATGAATAAACTCAAAACCTTATGTCTCAGTGTCAGAAAGGTCACTTTAAAAATCATCACAGTTAAGGGGCCAAAAATAAGGCTAAGTCCCCAACACTTAGCTAAATTTTCAGGTCCTAAGCCTCTAATGCACGCACTATGAGCTGAATTGAACAAGGAAAATACGTGGTATTCCAATGTCATTAGCCAATCCCTTGTACCCCAGACTCCATTATTAAAGATCCACTTGGGGGATTCCATTATACCCCGCAAGGTTTTCAAAACAATCCTTAACCATTTTTCCATTTATGCAATGCATTAGTTTCAAAGAGAATGGAAAAACCAAATGATAATGGAAAAATTTCAGAAATAGCAACAATATAGCCTTAATTGTAACTTTTATAGCAATAATTTCATAATTACAAAAAATAACAAATTGTATTTTGTATTTAAGTAAACTGTTGTTATACAAATACATATACAACAAGATTTACAATCCTTGTCTTACTCAAATTAGTTAATTTAAATAAGGAATAATTATCCCATCTAATTAAATTTCCATAAATTACTCTTATTTAAATTAGTAGATTCCTTTTTCAAATCAAACTCACATATGAAGATTATTATTTCCATGATCTTCAAAATTTCAAAATATCATTCTCTTATATCTCTAACTATTTTTTCTTCTTAGATTTTTCATTTTTTTTTATCTTTTTTTAATTTTAATTTCTTTTTCTTTTCCATTTTTTCTTTCCACTTTATTTTCTCTCTTCTACTTCTCTTTTTTTTTTGTCTTTTTCCTTTTTTTATTTATTTTTTTCTTTTTTTGTTTTCTTTTATTTTTCCTTTCTCATACTTTTTTTTCCTTTCTCATACTTTTTTTCGTTTTCTTCTTCTTTTTCTTTTTAAATTTTTTTTCGCTTTTGTTTTTACACTTCTATTTCTAGTTTCTCTCTCTCTTTCTTCTTTTTTTTTCTTTTTCACTTTTTTTTTAAAAAAAAAATATTTTTTGTTTTTTTTTTCTATTTTTTTTGTTACTCTTCTGTATCTGTCTTTTATTTTTAAAATATAAATATCCATATCATATATATATTCAAAAAATATACAAAATAAATAGACACACAAATCTGCATATGTATTTATGGTAAAAAATATACATATATATCTGCATATGCATTTACAGAAATACATATCTGACTCACATGTATATATAAACATATAGGACACAAAATCTCTATAATAAAAATGACAATTATATACATATACATATAGGTAATAAAATATACATGATACATATCTTAAACAGTAAAAGAAAACAAATAAGTACATATGTTACCCTCTAAAATGACATAGTATGTATAGTTCAAAGACAAATTCAACACCGTATAAAATACATATAGCTCTGCACATATATTTACATAATATTTACCTGATCCATATGTATACTCTTATTTTATATGAGTCACATTTGTATTTTGCAAATACATATGAAGATATATAGTATAGTTATGTTTGTTATTGTTTGATATGAATATGATATGTATTTCATAAATACATATCAGAGTCATATTTGTATTTTTTGTATAGTAATATACATATGGATCAAGCATGTATTTTGTAAATACATATGCAGATTTATATGTATTTTTTGTAATGTAATATAGATTATGTAAAAGAAAACATATGCATACTATTTATTTTGTATTATATTTTTTGTGAAAAGTACATGTAATATAAATTTATGTCATTATTTTGTTTTATATGTGTTGTGTGATCATATATTCATAGAAAGAGTACTTCCAAGGTTTACACCACATATAGAATGTCACACAGTCAATGATATTGAAGAACGTATTAAGGTGATGTTATTAAAGGAGAAGTACATAATTTTTTGTCATAAGAATATTTGTGGTGTCTACATGAACAAGAAGAAATGTATAGTTCAAGCATAATTAGACAAATGTATTATGTCACAAATGTGTTATAAATTTTTGAGGGGCATGTGCACGTATTTATATTTTGTATGTATAAATGCATATCTATATGTATTTTTGTACGATGTTGGATTTGTCTTTGAACTGTTATATGTCATTCTAAATGGTAACATATGCAGTTCTTTGTATTTTTTACTTTTTAAGCTATGTATCATGTATTTTCTGATTACCTATTTGTATATATATAGAGTTATCCTTTGTGTTATAGAAATTTTATGTCCTATACCTTTATATATACATATGAGTGAGATATGTATTTTTGTAAATGCATATGCAGATAAATATGTATGTTTTGTACTATAAATACATAGTCAGATCTGTATGGCTATGTATTTTGTATGTTTTTTGAATTTGTGTATGCGATATACATATTTGTCTTTTCAAAATAAAAGTTAGAGATAGAAGAGTAAAAAAATAGAAAAAATAAAAATATTAAAAGAAAAAAGAAAAAAAAATGAAAAAAGAAAAAGAAAAGGAAGAAAGAGAAATAGAAATATAAAAATAAAAGAAACAAAATAAAATAAAATGAAAATAAAAAAAGATATGAGAAAGGAATAAAAAAAGAAAACGAAAAAATGAAAAAAGAAAAAGAGAAATAGAAGAGAGAAAATAAAGTGGAAAGAAAAAAATAAAAAAGAAAAAGCAATCAAAATAAAAAAAATAAGATGAAAAAAAACTAACAAGAAAAAAAGGTAGAGATATAAGAGATTGAAAGACAGTAATGATGTTTTATTTTGAAATCTTGAAGATCATGAAGATAATTATCTTCAAATATGAAAAAGGAAAAAAAATTAAAAAAAGAACAAAAAAGGAAAAAGGAAAAAAAGATAAATAGAAGAGAGAAAATAAAATGGAGATAAAAAAATGAAAATAAAATAAAATGAAAAATAGAAATGATAAAAAAAAAATAAGATGAAAAAAAATAGGTAAAAGAAATGGCAAAATTTTGGGGGGGGGGGGGGGGGAAATAGTGGAGTGAAAATAGAAAAATGTAAAGTAGTAAGAGTAAAACATGCACTTGTCTAGTTAATAAGTAAAATAATGTTACTCTTGCTATAAACTGTAATTTTACAAAAGTTTTGCCATTTACTGTAGTTATAGTCTTAAGTATGTTACTTTATGTAATTTTTCCTCTGATAATTCATATTCCAAAGCCAATTATGCAAATGGGTCGAGGTTGTTATCAATTTCCATTCAAATCCAATTATTCTGGAAACCCATTGTACCTCTAAATTCATTCACCATTTTCATGCACCCCAATGAGTATACAAACCAACAATTCATGCATAATAAATCAATGGAAACAATGGGAAAACATTCAAACTATTTATATCCAAAACTCTCAATGTATATTCAAAATCCAGCATCAAAACCATGAATAATAAATCAATTTTTATTCCATTAATAAAATACAAGTATTGTGAAAGAGGTACATGCCTTAGACACACAAATATTTGTGAGCAATTGGGAACTTTGAACCCAAAAGATGCACATATGATGGAACCCTTACCTCTCTTAGGGTTTTTAAGTTTTAGAGTGGAATAATAGCCATGGTATCATTAAAACAGATGCAAATAAGTTAATATAGTGTTTAAAGGTCATTCATAGGTGAAAAGACCCTCATACCCCTCTTCCCAAGAAATTAAAACAAAACTACACCAAATTTTACATAGGCTCATGGCATGGACCTTATTGCGGAGGCTAACCTCCATGCCATGGACCCTAGTGCAAACACTATCCTCTGTTTCATGGACCCTAATGCGGAGGCTATCATCAGTGACACGGGGATATCGCAAAGGCTCACTGCCTTTGGGGTCCAAAACCGCCCTAAACCCCATTCAAAACCTCTAAAACTCTTTTGGGACACCCTTTAACATACCTAAGTACAAGTTGAGTCAAATGTCGACGCGTCAAGCTCAAGAAGGACAAAAATAAAATGCTCAAAAATTTTTAGGGTGTTACATTATTCTCCCCTTAGGATTATTCGTCCCTGAATAATGAGCTAGGACACTTTTCGAACAAGAATAGCAATATTACACCAGAATCAAATGATAAACCCGATAATAATAGGAAATATGAAATTCATACCTTAAGCTCCTTTTCCCAACACATGGAACAAGAATGGGTACTTAGCTCTTATATCTTCCTCTGCTTCCCAAGTGGGTTCTTCAACCTTGTGGTTCCTCCAAAGTGCTTTTACTGAAGCTACATCTTTAGTCCTCAACCTATGAACTTGTCTTTCTAAGATCTCCACTAGAACTTCCTCATATGACAGAAAATTCAAAATACCAACACTCTTAATAGGCATCACCAAGGAAGGATCACTTACGCACTTCTTCAACATAGACACATGAAACACATGGTGAAAAGTACCCAAACATATAGGCAATTCTAGCTTGTAGGCTATATTTCCCACTCTCTTCAAAATCTAATAGGGTCCAACATGACGGGGACTGAGCTTTCCTTTTTTTCCCAAATTGCATCACTCCATAGGGTACACCTTCAAGAACACCCAATCACCCACATCGAACTCCAACTCTCTTCGCCTCACATCTACATTGGACTTTTGGTGACTTTGGGCAGTCTTAAGCCTATCCCAAATTACCTTCGCATTCTCCATAGCCTGATGAACTAAATCAGGATTGAACAACCTTACCTCACCAACTTCGAACCACCCAATAGGGGATCTTCACCTTCTACCATATAACGCCTCAAACATAGATATACTGATGATGGAGTGATAGCTATTATTGTACACAAACTCCATGAGAGGTAAATGGTCAACCCAACTACAACCATAGTAAATTACATAAGCCTAAAGCATATCTTCCAAAGTCTGGATGGTCCTTTTCACTTGTCCATCCGACTGGGGGTGTAAAGCGATGCTAAGGTTCACCTTAGTCCCCAAACCTCGCTGGAATGACCGCCAAAAATGAGATAAAAAATGAGTACCACAATCTGATATGATAGAAATAGGGCACCATGAAACTTCATGATTTCCTGAATAAACAGCCTTGCATAGTCCTCAGCAGAATAATTAGTCCTCACCAGCAAGAAGTGAGCAGACTTAGACATCCTATCTATATTAATCACATCCCACTTCTATATAGGAAACTCATTTTCTTAAGATAACCCACTGGTCCTCAAGTGTTCCACCTTCATTTATGGATACACGTACTTTGCCACAAAGTTAGTCACATCTCTATTTCTTTTATTCCACTAATAAATCTCTTTAAGTTCATGATATATTTTTGTCAAACTAGGATGAATCGAATAATGCGACTGATGATCTTTGGCTAAAATTCTACTTCACAGTCCATCCACATTGAGAAAACACAACCTCCCTCGGTACCTCAAGATACCATCACCTCCAATCTCAAAAGCCATCACCTTTTTCTTACCCACATCACCCTTGACTTGCATCAAGATAGGATCCAACACTCACTTCTCCTTCACCTCAGCACCAAGAGATGGCTTCTCCACCTCTTGCAAAAACATACCACCATCCTGAGAATCTAAGAGACGAACCCCAAGATTAGTTATATGATGAATACCCTTCACCAAGTCCCATTTTTCCTCATCGACAAAGGATAAATTCCCCATAAATAACCTGCAAAGAGCATTAGTAACTATATTAGACTTACCTGGTTGATAGTGGAAACTCATGTCATAATCCTTGAGCAATTCAAGCCATCTTCTTTGCCTGAGATTCAACTCCTTCTGGGTGAATACATATTACATGCTCTTATTATCCAAATAAATGTCAGCATGGACCCTATATAGATAATGTTGCCAAATCATCAATGCGAACACCACATCCAGCAACTCCAAATCATCAGTTGGATAATTCCTCTCATGAACTTTCAACTGCCTAGAAGTATATGCTACCACCTTTCCATGTTGTATTAACACACAACCAAGTCTCACACAGGATGTATCACTATAAAAAAACAAAGCCATCAGTACCCTTAGGCAGCGTCAAAACTAGAGCAGAAGTTAATTTATCCTTTAGTTTCTCAAAACTCCCCTCGCAAGCATCAAACCACAAGAACTTCACTTTTTTCTTAGTGAACCTAGTCAAAGGTGCAGCAATCGATGAGAAGCTCTCCCCAAACCTTATATAATAACCTACTAAACCCAAGAAACTCTGAATATCGATTAGAGTCATGGGTCTAGGCCACTTCTTAGCCACCGTAACTTTCTGTGGATCTACCATGATCCCTTCACTTGAAATAACATGACCAAAAAAAGTAATAGCTTTCAACAAAAATTAACACTATAAAAACTTAGCATACAAATGCTGATTTTTTAGGGTCTACAATATAATATGGAGGTAGTTGGCATGATCCACTTCACTTTTTTAATATACTAAAATATCGTCTATATACACAATCACGAAGAAGTCTAGAAACTGATGGAATACCCAGTTTGTGAGATCCATAAATATCGTTGAGGCATTGGTCAATCTAAAAGACATGACCAAGAACTCAAAATGTCCATACGGAGTACAGAAGGAAGTATTAGTGCTATCCTTTTCCCTAATCTTTAGTTGATGATAACCCAACTGAAGATCAAACTTAGAGAAATACTTAGCCTCCTCCTTAATATTCACCTTCGCCTTATTCAACTAGCAGCAATCAATACATATTTGAAGAGAACCATTCTTTTTATGTATGAAAAGAATGGGGGCACCCCACGGAGACATACTAGTATGGATAAAACCCTTGTCAAGAAGATCCTTTAACTGCTCCTTAAGTTTTTTCAACTCAGCTGGAGCTATTCTATTAGGAGAGATAGAGATAGAAAGAGTGTTCACAAGAAGATCGATCCCAAACTTAATTTCCCTATTGGGAGGGACACTCGGAAGATCATCAAGGAAAAGCTTAGCGAATTCACTAGATACAGAAATGGATTGTAATGAAGGACCCTCCGAGTTAGAATCTTTATCTTAGACCAAATCATAAAGACACCCCTTCGTAATCAATTTCTGAACTCTAAGATATGATATAAACTTTTACTTAAGCTCTAGGGAACTCCCTTCCTATTCAATGACCAGCTCATTAAGGAATTTAAAAATGACCGTATGGGTCCTACAGTCTAAAGAGGAATAGTGAGAATGCAACCTATCTATCCCGAGGATAACATCAAAATCTAGCATGTCTAATTTGATTAAATCCACCAAAGTTTTCCTACCATAAACAAATACCACACAACCCCTAAGCACTCTTCTAGCAACCACAAAGTGACCCACCAAGGTAGAAATAGAAAAAAAGTCCAAAATATACTCATGATCAAAACTAAAATGCAACAAATAGGGTCATATAAGAAAGAGTAAAACCCAAATCAAGTAAATAGTACACATCACAAGAGAAGAGTTTTACATACCAGTGACGACATCAAGAGATACCTCATACTCCAGAGGGTGGTAAGAGCATATAGGCAATTTCGAGTAGTGTCGATACTAGATGTGGCACGCCTTGGTACAAGAGCTGATGATGTGGAAATTGGAACCTTATTAGACCTCGTAGTGACCCTGCCCCCGGTGCAATCCTTCAACGTATGTCCTAGTTGGCCATAATTAAAACACTTATTCCTCTCATCATTATAGAAACCACGATATAACCGACCAGAAAATCTGTAAGAAAGATATGATGAAGCTGACTGGGGCCCATTGGCTTGAGATTGGGCACCCTATTCCCTAAAACCATCACCACTCTAAAAATAACGATCTCCAAACTGCTATGTATAAGGACCACTAGCCATCGAATAGGAACCAGGGTTGCCCCACTTCTTCTTAGACCATTTCTTACCATCTTTACCACCCTACTGCTAACCTTCACCCTGATTTAAATATCAAAACTTCTTAGTCTACTTTTTCCCCACTTCTTCTTTCATCTTGTTTTCATCTTTAACCTGTTGCATATACACCACCAGTCGAGAGATATCCATATCCTTATTTAACAAGGCAGCATTACTGTCCAAAATTAATTCATGATACAAACTATAAGAAAATTTCATCATTCTAGACTTTATACTAGACACTAGCTCAGGAGCATATCATGACAACTGGTGGAATTCTAAGGCATATTACTTTAGCAATATCCTGCCTTACTTCAAATTTACAAACTCATCAGCTTTTGCCTCCCTCAACTATTGAGAAAAGAAGAGATCTAGAAAGGTACTAAAAAAGTCATCCCACAATACTACCTCCCTATCATCATCCTTAGACTGATCCCACTCTTCATACCATTGGTAAGCTATATCTTTCAACGAATAGGCAACCAATTCCATACCATCTACATTAGAAGTATGCATAACCCAGAAGATATTCTTTGTCTTATCTATAAAACCCTAAGGGTCCTCCTCAATCTTAGTACCAGTAAAAGTTAGAGGGCTTAACTTCATAAATTGTTCAACCCTAGTGGCCTCAGATGAAATCCCAATAATACCAGCAGAACCCATACGACGTGACTAAGATGTCACCAACTAGGTTAACAGATGAATAGATTGGTGAAACTCAGTATTAGTAATATCTCCTTGTGGTGGCTGAGTGAGAGCACCACCAGCTGGAAAAAGGATCAGTGGAGACAGGTGAACCCTAGTGGGGCAATCAAAAGCTACGTCCCTTGACCGAGTCTGTAACCCCATAAGTTGGATGAGATCCGCCTAAACTGTCCTCAAGCGGTACAAATGTGTTTTCATAAGCTTCATATCATCTAGGAAAAATTATCTTAAAGGTAAATAAATAGGAGTTAGAGGAATCCAAGACCTTACACTCTATAGCTTAAAAATAAGAAAACAAAGAAGGAAAACTTTTCTAAATACCTCGTAGCCTCTCCCTTATAACTATAGCATGCGTCACACCCATAAAAGAAACACCACCTGACACAGCTTTGCAAACACTTAATTGACCATGAACCTAATCTTTGATATCAACTTTGTCACAACCCAAACCAGGGCTAAGAAGTGATGGGCATCACAAGTCCACAGAGATCAGAGACCATTCCCTTAGCTAATTCAACTAGAATATAATATAATATAACTGCGGAATCCCAACCCTAAGCAATATATGATAAGGAAATTCAAAGAGTTTATAATAGATTAATATCCAAAAATTACCAAATAATATCCAATACTGATAACCTACCATAATATCTATGCCCACAGTAATGTCCAATAAAGCCTCTTACTAAACAGAAAATAGTCTAGTTAGGACATGTCCCCGACCATAGCAAAAAGAAATCCAAAAGAAAAAACCAAACATGAGGAAATCCACAACAAGAAATGGGGTCTTCCTAAGTATGGAAGCTTACTACTTCAGTTTGAATCATGAGTTGCTCCACGATAATCTAATCACTGTCCAGGAGGATTAGGAGTATGGCCAGTTTTTGCATAATGTGGGGACATAGTGTTGGAAGACAGTTAACAGTTGGAGCGCTAGAATATAACTTAGAGATAAAAGAGAAAGTAATGTCATGATCCATGATACATAAGCCATATAAAATCTAGTGCACAACACCATATGCAATACATATATATATATGTATACACATATATATATCTATATCACATACCGAGAAAGGGAACAGGCTTAGCATGAACTATAAAACCATAACCTGGACTATGTAGCTTGATCGTTGTAAAACCATACCCACGAACTATATAGGTTGTGCTCCCTCTATTAAAAGAGCCCCATTGCGTGTTAGCCGCATGAATCGAAGGTACCATAGATGACTAGGGAATCCTTACCCATCACCTACCATGATACAAATATATAGTTTGATATAAGCATACGATCATTGAGACCAACCCTCATGTCAACAAACATGAGTTTCCAGTATCGGTCCCCCAGAACTTCCACCTTCTATGACTAGTTACACAACCCCCTTTAAGCCTAATTAAAAAAATTTACACATAACCCAACCACCAATTCAAGGAGTCAAATATTAAGGCATTATTACGTGCTATCGTCATACAAACTATAACTTCCAAGCAATGTCATTAGCCAACCCTTTGGGATGCCCCATACCCAGAATCTATTATTAAAGATCCACTTGAGAGATTCTATTATACCCAATAAGGTTTTCAAAACCATCCTTACCTATTTTTCTATTTATGCAATGCATTAGTTTCAAAGAGAATAGCCAAACTAAATGATAATTCATATTCCAAAATAAATTATGCAAGTGGGTCGAGGTTATTATCAATTTACATACTAAAACTAATTATTTGGGGAACCCATTGTACCCCTAAATTCATTCACCATTCCCATCACTTCAATGGGTGTACAAACACTAATAATTCATGCATAAAAAATCAATAGAAACCATGGGAAAATATTCAAATAATTTATATACAAAATCCTCAACCCATAGTTACAAATCCAACATCAAAACCATGGATAATAAACCAATATTCATGCCATTAATAAAATAAAATAATAAGGAAAGAGGTACATTTCTTATACACACAAAGATTTGTGAGCAATTAGGAACTTGGAACCTGAAAGATACACGTACGATGAAACCATTAGGTCTCTTGGGGTTTTTAAGTTTGGGTGTAGAATAATAGCCTTTGTATCATGAAACTTGATGTAAATAAGTTAATATAGTGTTTAAAGATCGTTCATCGGTGAAAAAGCCCCCATATCCCTCAACTTAAGTAATTAAAACAAAATTGCACCAATTTTTACATAGGTCCATGGCACAGACCTTATCGTGGATGCTAACCTCCATGCCATAGACCCTAACACAGAGACTATCCTTTGTGTCATGGACCCTAATGCGGAAAAGGATCTATTTATTACCCAAGTTATCCGCACCCCCTACAATTGGTATCAGAGCCTATGCTAATTAAAGTTATGGAAGTAGTATATAATTGGAGTTATTTGATTAATTTATTAGTTATGATAAGATTAGATTTAGATATCCACCAAAATATTATAACTATTGTTTAAATGAATAACGTACAAAAATCACAACAATATAAAGAATTAAAACAAATAATATCTGAAAAACGTAAAGAACTAAAAATAAGGATAGAAAGACTACAGTATAACATAATTGCCGGAGTTAGTAAAAACTAAATAAATGCACAAAAAGAAGAAATATCAAATTTAGAATCAACAATAGATAGTCTAGAATATATATATCAACATAACCTATATACATTTAAATAAAATAAACAAATAAGAATTTATAATAGATGAAAAAACATATGAAAAATCACGAAAGATTAAAAATAAAAATAGTATTTTCTAATTTAGGAAGAAGATGTAAGAAAATAGGTGAACATTTATATTTAATGTTAGAAAAAAAAGAATTAAAATTAGAAGATAAGTTGGTAGCCATGGTAAGAATAGAAAGAGAAAACGAAGAGATAGACAAAAAAAGAAAATAGATAAAATAAAACAACAAACCACAGAAGAAATATGAAAAATAGAAGAAACTAAAAATAGTAGGATTGCTGAATTAGAAAAAGAACTACAAATGCTAAAAGATTTATATGAAAAGAGACAGAAAGAAAAAGAAGAAAAAGATAAAGAACAAAAATCATTAAACGAGATAAATCAATTTAATAAAAAATTAGAAATAAAAAATAAAGAACCAGAAATCAGTGAATTAGAAATAAATGCAATAGATGCTGAAGAAATAGATAATTATGATTCAGAAGAGAGTGAAACATATACAGAAATTCTAGAAAATATAGGAAAACCAGAAATTAATGAAAAACAAGAAGTAATTAATAAAGAAAATCTAGAACTAATAAATACAGAAGTAAATACTCTAGATAAAAATATAATACCTCAGAAATAACAAAACCAACCTATAATTACAAAAATAAGTTTAAAAGATATAATTCAAAGAATGAATATAATAAATGGATACCAAAACAAATAATTAATTATAACTTTTTAGATTTAAACTGTGTAATAGAAAAAAATAAAATAATACAACTATGGGTAGGATACATGTCAAAACAATTATTAGATAATAAAATAGATACAACAAACACACCAGAATATATAGAAAAGACATTAATAGGAATAGTAAAATTATGGTTTTTAAACCTAGCCGAAGCAAGTAAAAAAGTACTAAGATCTGATAATAAAACAGAAGGAACATCAATACCTACTAAAATACTACCAACAGAAATATTAAAAAAATATGAAATAGCTATAAGAGAAGAAATTAGTAGTATAACAACAGAAGAAGAAGAACAAAATAAAGAGAAAGATAACAATAGGAATTTAATGTTAAAATTAGCAATATGTAATATGTGTTATATAGATGAGTATACGTGCGCATTTAAAGAATATTATTATAAAGGAACATATAATGTAGAAGAAAGTAAAGAAATAAGAAAATTATATTTTAGTAAATTACTTTAACCAATTAGTTCAAACATAATAAAGAGTTGTGATGAAGCAAAAATAGTAGATACCCTAGGAGAAAGATAAAATTTTTACAACAATGGTATAGAAATCTATGTGAAAAATATAGAGAAGAAATAAAAATGAAAAAAACATTAATAAGAAATTTAGCATATTGCAAAGATAAAATAGCACCTCAATTTGGATGTGAAAAAAGATATTATAAAAAAAAAAAGACATAAGAAATATAAGAAATACAAAAAATCAAAATATAAATATAAGAAACCAAGAAAAAGATATTATGTAAAAAATTATAAACATAAAAGACCATATAGAAAAAAGAAATCTATAAAAGAATGTACTTGTTATAATTGTGGAAAACTAGGACATTTAGTTAGAGATTGTAAATTACCAAAAAACTCAAAAAATAAACAAATATCAGAAATAAAAATAGAAAATACGGAATATATGCAGATAGATTATATAGATTATGAATTAGAAAATGAAGATAATATATATAAAATTTTGGAAAATGAAACAGATAATGAAATAGATAGTGAATTAGATGAATCAAATGATTGAAGAAGATATAAAAATGAACCAAATAACTGAAGAAGATATAAAAATAATAATAAAGAAAGAATATTTAAATGGAGAAGGAACAAATCAAAAAATAATATTTGATAAAATAAAAGGAAAAGAGTTCGACTTAAGTGGAGAAAAAATATTTAAAATACCAATAATAAAAAATATATTTAGTAGAAAAAAAGAAAGAATACTACGTAGTAAGCCAAAAAGAACATGTAATAGATTGTAGATATGCAAAACGAAGAACTAGTATACCACTAGTAACAAAAAGAAAAATTAATAAAGAAATAAAGAAGATACAAAGTAAAGACCCAATAAAATATGTACACCTTGGAGGAACAGAGATATTAATAAAAGCATGTTTTAGAGAAGGAATAGATACACCAATAGAACTATATTTAGCATATGATAGAATTATAAAACCTATAAAAAAAAGTATAATAACAGCCATAAAAGGAAATTTAATATACCAAAAATTTAAATTTATAGTAAGTGTGAATTATTCAGTAGCAATAATAGATAAAAATATAGATAAATCATTAGTATTATATTGGAAAATATCAGGAATAGAACTAACCCCAGGAAGTAAAATATTTACAGCAAGATGTAAAAATCTATATGTATTAACAACAAAACATAAAATAACAGGAAAAAATAAAAATAATAAAATATAAATAGAAAGTCCTTTTGAACAATTTGTAAAAACAATTGATAATAATGATTATAGTTACAAAGACATAGATATAGAAGAAGATTTAGAACTAATAAATGATAGAATAAGCACAACAAAAAGAATAGCTCATGAAAAACCAGAATCATCAAGCTCAGAACAAGTTATGAAACAACTTCAACAGTTAATTTAAATCAATACTATATAACAGGAACAATAAATGAAAAAGAATATTTAATACTCTTAATCACAAGACAAGAAGAAAATTATATAGCAAAATATCTAGTAAAAAGTGAAGAAATAAAATCTAATAGTGATATATGCCCAAATCTACCAAGGATTCTAATAAACATTAAAGATACGACAGAAAAAGAAATAATAATAGGAGTCAGAAAAATAAAAATAGAATTTGAAATAAAGGATGAAATGCAAAAAGCAGACATAATATTAGGAATAAAATGGTTAGGACAAGTAAAACCATACAATATAGAACATACACAATTATCTATAACATATAATAAAGAAAGATTATTCATAAAAAGAACTTTAACATAATATGAAAATACATGTACTTGTAAAAATAATAGTAGAAGGATATTATAATAGGTATTATACACCTATGATAGATACAGGACCAGAAGCAAACTTATGTAGATACAACTGTTTACCAGAAAGTAAATGGGATAAATTAAAAACACCAATAGTAGTCAAAGGATTTAATAATGGAGGAAGCTTAATTACATATAAAGCTAAAAATGTAAAAATACAGATAAAATAATAACAATAGAAGAAGTCTATAATTATGACCTAACATCAAAAGATATGCTTTTAGGAATGTCATTTTTAGATAAATTATACCCACATATAATAACTAAAACAGATTGGTGGTTTACAACATCATGTAAACAGAAAGTAAGAACAAAAAGTGTTACTAATAAAATAAGAAAGAAAATTGATTGAATAGAAGGAAGTGAAAAAATTACACAAAAGTTAGAAAATATAAAAAATACAGCAGACACAGTAGAACTAGTTGTATTTTCGATAAATAAAAAAGAAATAACTAT
>NC_061119.1:181115161-181173628 GCF_002878395.1 Capsicum annuum
ACAACATATAGTACAAAAAATAATAAATTCAAAAGAAGAATTAGATACAAAAAAAAAAAAGAAATTACAATATATTTAGGATTAGTAAACCAAGTAAGATAATATATACCAAAATTAGCAGAAAACCTAAAGCCTTTATAGAAAAAATTAAAAAAAGGATATAGAATATAATTACAATGAAGAAGATAAAAAATAAGTCCAGAAAATAAAAATACTTCGTAAAGAATTACCAAAATTACAATTCCCAGACGAAGATAAAAAATTTATACATATAGTAGAAGCAGATGCAAGTGAATATAGTTATGGAGGAGTACTTAAATATAGGTACGAAAATAAAAAACTAGAACATCATTGCAGATACTACTCAGGTACATTTAATGAAATAGAAATAAAATGGGAAATAAATAGAAAAGAATTATGTTCATTATATAAATGTTTATTAGCATTTGAACCATATATTGTATATAACAAATTTATTGTGAGAACAGATAATACCCAGGTTCGCTGGTGGCTAACAAAGAAAATACAAAATTCAGTTACAACAAAAGAGATTCGGAAACTAGTATTGAATATATTAAATTTTACATTTACAATTAAAGTAATTAGTACTAACCAAAATGTTATAGAAGATTACATATTAAGACAAAGCTACACAGACTGATATTTTAGAAGATGATGTTTTAGAAAAGATACTCAAAACCCTAACTACGCTTTCAATGAAACTGAACAGTATGGGTAATGAAATAGAAAAGCTAAAGACTAATGAAATTAAACTAAAGTGTAAAGCTACAAATCAGCTAACTTAGCAGTGAGCAGAGCTATGTCGATCAAAAGACATTAAAATTCCAGAGCTAAAAGGAGACGTTGGGACACTCCATAAAACCCATAACGTTTATCAATCTACAATTGCAGGTACAAGCAAAGGAATTAGTGGAAAAAGATATCAAAACATGAACATGAATAAGATATTTGAAAAATCATTTATACCAAAATACAAAAAGACCCCTTGTACATACCCCACAAATTAGCACATATCGAGATAGTTCGAGCTAAGATAAAAAAGCTTATAACCATATAGCCTGAGGATAGATAAAAAATATCTACAAAGTACAAACTTTTCTAAACCTTAACTCCAGAGCTACAAATATCCAAGAACCAAACACAAACTGCATAACCCAAAAATTATAAGTTTACAACAAGCTAATCGCACTACCCAAAACCAATCCAAGCTTAATAAAAACATGTTTCGACTATGGATTATTAAATACCGTATATACCCAAGATGGAGAAGAACTAACAGCTATAGAAGAATTACATAAAGTATTCACCACCTATAAACGAGTAACCAAAGGAAATTTATTTTATATAAAGTTTTATATTGCACCAGCAAAGATATTATACGACTAAATCAAACCAGTTATACAAGTTGTAAAAATAGGATTAACCAGAGATATGATTATACGGGAAGATATTGTACAGCGGGTAGAGATACCCAAAATCTAGATACCTGATTTTCATGCAAATAAACGACTTCTTAGATAAGCTCCAATTATTCAAGAATTAGCAAATAATTACATCAATGGAAACCCAATATGGAGCTATTATTCAAGAGACCATCAAATGATTTATTCAAATTCAAGAGAGCTACGATAAACAGATATGGAAGATGTCATACAATGGATAATGACGTTACTTAACCCAGAAAAATAATCTACTGCAAGAGCAATTAAGAAAGGTTTTATTTCAGACGGATTATTAACAAGATATTGCAAGATAATTGGACACAAATATCTAGACCATCAATGTTCGAGATGTAATGGAAGAGATAATATTATCCCAGAAGTCCAGCTAAAATAAAAGAAAAAATCAACCAAGAAGATAAGGACGCCAGCTAGAAGATAACAACGGAGCAATAATGGAAAAAATAAAAGACAAGCTATTAAATCATGAAAGCGACATGTAGATAGCTTTCTTGATTTCCTTTACGTAAATAATGTATAGGAACTATTGGCTTTTTAATTTTGTTGACTTTTTGGCACTTGCCATAATTGCTTTTTTGTCTTTGTAAGACTTTTTGTAAAAGATGAAATTATTAAGTAGGACACGTGTAAATATATATTAGGACAGGTGTAAAGTAAAATAGTATACACACTTTCATTCTTAGGTTATAAATAGACGAGCATTTTTCTCAGGTAGAGGCAAGTCTTCATGTATTGAAGCAAGCCTCCTTCTTTGTAAACAAAAAACTTTTGAGTATTTAATAAAAAGCAGATATATTTCTAAGCAAAAGCTATGGATGAACAAAGTCCAGAATTATCAACCCTACCAGAACAGGTATATTTATTTATGATTATGAATAGCTAAATTCATAAATTCCTAACAATCATGATATGATAAAATAGGTTCATGTTAGTTACTTTATAGTAAAATTATTCGAAAAATAGCATGTTAAGAAGTTTATTAGCAAAGTGAAAAAGGAGAAAAATTTCTAAGAACTATGTCATCCTAAAGGTGAAACCAGTGAGGCAAGAAAGCCGTGATAGGGGAATAGCCAGAGTAGAGGCACTGTTTAAGGAAAAAGTATCCAGATTACCATGCTAATAGTGACCGAAGAATATGTTATTTAAGAATAATCTAGTATATAGTAATCTAAAATGATCATATTTTGTTATGTATGATTGAAGGAAATATTTTGAAAAAGCATCATATGAAAAAACGAATACTTATTTATCTGACGAAATGGTAGATAAATTTAAAATACTTGTTTGTATGTACTTAAGGATATAGAAATTGTAGATATAAGAAAAATCATATTGGAAAAAATATTTGATAAATATTTTATGACTAGAATAAATTACATACCTCACCTACCTAACTACTCTTATAAATACTTACATACCAAACCTACACATCAACCATGATAAATTACGTATTGGAAAATGGATATGAAAAATATACAGTTAATAGAAAAACTAATGAAAACAAATTTAAAAAAATATATGAGAACCAAAGATATAAAATATATAGAATATCTTAATGAAAATATAGAGGAATTAATAAGATTAAAAAAAACAACTAAAGAAAATTATGAAAAAGCATTTAATTAACCACCTAAATGACAGATAATTTTGAAGTACTAGTTTTATACATACTTAGAGATATAGAAATTATAGACGTAAAGAAAATAATATGGAAAAAAATATTTAACATTGAAGATGAAGAGTTAGATATAAATCAGATAGAAGATGAGTTAGGAGAAATATACTTAAGTGATGACAATCACTATAACTACCTAGATAATTATTCAGATGGATATTATGCAAATTAAGAAATGCTAGAATATATTCAAAGAGTTAGAGAAAAATAAAGTTGGCTATACGAAGAAATTAATTATAAAAACCAGCTTAGAAAAGGAAGAGAACAATTAAAAGAAAGATTAATTTCGATAAATAAAACCATAAAACAACTAGAATTAAAAGACAGTTTAGAATATGATTTAGACATAGAATTATTTATAGACGAAAAATATAGGATAATTAACGAAATAGATAACCTAGAATTTAATATCAGATATAGTAAAATTAGAATAAATTATTATAAAGAAATTTGCAGTATCACAACTACTTTAGAATAAAATGATAGACTATGAGTATTTAAAATATTAGAGACAAGATATGGAAGAAATAAGATTGATAGAAATACTTATGAAAGAAAATTTAATTGAATATTTTAGAACAAAAGATATAGAATATTTAGAATACCTCCAAAATAATATACACGAATTGCAAAGACTAAGAGAAAAAACTAAAGAATATTACAGTAAAACATTTAATCAAATACCATCTAATCACCCCCAAGATATGAACATTAATAAAATTAAAATAAATATACTAAAAATAAAAATATTTAGAGAAGTTAAGAAATATTCCCGCACAAATAAAAATAGATCCATGAGAACTATAATAGATTTATTTGTTACCCAAGTTATCCGCACCCCCTACAATTGGTATCAAAGCCTATGCTAATTAAAGTTACGAAAATAGTATATAATTGAATTTTTTTGATTAATTTATTAGTTATGATAAAATTAGAACAGGGATAATATGGAGTCTCACTGCCTCCGAGGTCCAAAACCACCTCAAACCCTGTCTGAAAATTTCAAAATTCTTTCGGGACACCGCTCTAGCATATCTAGGTACAATTTGAGTCAAAAATCGACGTTTCAAACTTGGGAAGGCCCAAAATAAAATTCTTGAAATTTTTGAGGGTGTTAAAGATAGGCAATATATTTTGGCCTAAATTTAATTTATTGATAATATGATAGCCGGGGGTCTATCGGAAACAGCCTTTCTACTTCATAGAGGTATGGACTGCGTACATCTTACCCCCAGACCCCACTAGGTGGGAATACACTGGGTTTGTTGTTGTTGTTGTTGATATTTGTGCAAACAACGAACAGTGGCATGATTATCAACAGAGTCTGAATAAAAAGCCTTAGCAGATGTCGTCGTTAAGCTTGCATGGACTCAATCATTAATATTTGAGCCTCAACTTCATCTACATTATGCTCCCATTCTCTAGTGCGATAACACTGGAACTGCATTCCTTTCCATTAATTCAATTTTTCACCTTCTAGCCAAATATGTTGAGATAGATGTTAATTTTATGAGAGACAAGGTAGTTAGATGTGATTTCGTCATCCAATTTCTCTCGTCTAAGGATTATGTGGCTGACATACTTACATTCCTACTATCCACTGCAAGATTTTAGTTTCTACTAGACAAACTCAAGGTGATAGACCCACCTTCACTTTTCAAGGAAGGTATTAGACTAACTCTATTTTCTAAGAATCGTACACTAGTAACTTCCAGTAGTTAGAACCTCACTAGGACTCTAAGTATCTATTAGTTGGTAGTTGAGTTTATGTTGTACACTACTCACTTTGTGGTCTATATATTTGTTGTAATATCGTATGTAAATGATTGAATAAAAGACACCTTTCTATTCTTTAGTTTTTACTGTAAAAATATTCTTTCTGGTCTCTTGCATTTGCTCCTTAGAACAAATCTTCTGACCTACAAATATGCCAAAGACGCACATTCTCGGAACATCATAAATAGGTTAATAAAAACGCATGATTTATTATTATAGAATATGAATAATTTTAAAACTGGTAAGTCTTGAAAACTGACATCTTTCTTCTTTCAAATTCAGAGTAACTGTCATTCAACAATCAATTAAGTAAGTAATTATTTAGACATTTTAGACTTTTTAAATCAAGATATATTAATAAAGAAGACAATTATAGTGGGTGTGAAAAGTTAATTAATTGAATTAAAGAATTTTGAGTTATTAAAAATACATATATAAATTTATTGGAAATGGTCCAGAAAAGAAGAAAAATAATAAATAAATTTCTAGGCCATAGGTGCCTCATCACCTTATCTATACCTAGCTTTATTATATATATATATAGATTTACTTCATTCATTTGATGAAAATTTATAGAGTTAGGAGAGTTAATAGAATTCACCTCACCATAAAAAATTACAAGAGAATTACTTCAGATAATAAATGAAGGCGAACAAAGATCATATTGAATTTTTTTCTACAAAAATGATAAATCTATGACAACCACACACACATCAGAGTCTCATTTTGAAATTAAATAGGAAATAATCACTACTCAAAGTACAAATGCATATTGAAACCTTAAATCAAAAATGCATATTGAAACCTTAAATCAAAAGTAGAAAATATTTGTGCATTTACATAAAATAAAACAAAAGAGAATAAAAGACAAAGAATAAAATTTTAATCATACATTAGTGTAGGTTTTCTTTTCCTCTTTCCATGACCTTGGACATAAAAATTATAACGCCCCAAAAATCCAAGCCTAGGCTAGAACCATGCTTCAACTACATGTAGGGTAAATTATCCTATTTTAGCAATATAAGAGGGGATTTGGCTAGGTTCTAAGCTCTCAAGAACCTCGTATCCCTTAACCAAGTCAAAACCTCATTTATCGATCGATTCCTAAATAAGTGATCAGATTGAAAGAAGCATAACCTCCATATTCTAATGCATATTTGAGATGTAAGACCACCAAATGATAAATATTTGTATTATCTTTTCAAATCAATCAGTTTTCCCTTAATACGACATTGGAATAAAAATGGCCTTTTTAGCAAAGCACTACTCTGCAGTGAGATACCACAAGCCAAACTACAACCGTGGTTATATTGTATAATCGTAAAATAGTCTCATATGATTGAGACAATCCTAATATCTGAAAGTTGACAAAGTGTACCTTCATACCTCGAGAGAGAACCATGATCATTCTTTGAAACAACGATCCCAGGCACAGTCATGAGTCCCATAGATGCTCTTAATGTAAACAACAAACCTACGAACCAAGGTACGGTTATAGGTACATCCCACAATCATACCAAGTCTCATCTAGTCATTTATTGAGAGCTATCATCTAGCTCCCAACTATGAGTGCAACCAACAATCGTAGGTTGATCCTACGATTGCGAGAAGGTCTCCGTATGTCCCTCCCAATAGTTTCTAGTTACAAAATTTTAAGGGTCATATCAGTCTTTTTTCACTCTTTTAAAATCAAACCTACATCATTTTGGGAATCTAAAGGGTCATTATTTGGGTTACTATTATCTTAAGCCTTCATTACTTAGAATAACATCTGATACTTCATTTTAAAAAAGAAAAGAGGTGATTTCTTTTTTCCAAGGCAGAGCTAGGGTTCATCTTCCTCAGGCATTCAACTCTAAAAATTCTTTAGGGTTATCATTTCCAAGTTTGTGGAGTTTTATCAATGGGTTCCCTTTTACCCAATAAGTCCTGAAGCTAACCCAACTCTTCAGTTCAATTCTCTTTCATAATTTAGGGTTCATGGATATTGGTAAATTTATAAATATCTCAGTTTTTTGGTGTAATTGAGTTATAATCAATGGTTTAGAATAAATTTCATTCTTTTTACTTGACCATGATCCCAAACCCCAGTTATATTGTAAATACATAATTGTTAGACCTGAGCCATTGAATTTTGTATTTTTATTTAGTTTACAAAGTTGACATAATAGTTGCATTCTTCAGAGATGGTGGGTTATGAACACCCGATGATATGTGATTTCATGCATAAGCCATTGGAAGCTATATTCCCCAGTTTACATGTTTTGAATGCTTTCAGATAGTGCATTATTTTAGTCTTTACAATATTATTAGTAGTGAGAATTTCAGTTATCAGTGTCATTCAGTTAGGAGAAGTAATTAGCATCGAGCAGGCTGTAATGACCCTCTAGGTCATTTTCTCAATTTACGTGTATTTCTAATATTTTGAGCCTTTCCACAGTAATGACAGCTCTTTTATGACTTATTGAAACTATCATTTTGATTATGGAATAGTTTATATAGGTTTTAGTCTCATTTATCTATTTTGGAGCTTTTATTGTGAAGGAATTGGTCTCAGACCAAAACTCCTAGTAAATGACCCTGGATAAGAATTCCAACAGTACCATAAGCTTCTGATCATTGATATTAGGATTTAAGGACCCTTGGTTCAGGTACCAAGGCTTTTAGACTTATTTTAGGCTATTGGGTGGATTATATGAAAAATGAAACTATAGGTATAGGCCCCACATTTAGTCAAAATGATCTCAGATAAAAGTTTTGATAGTTCTATTGAGTCTGAAATATAGAATATGGTATGATAGCATAGTTTGTATGCACGCACAGGGTTTTGTATGAATCTCGAGCACCCAGTCGGAGTCTATTTTAGACACAAAAAAATTGATGCCTTGGGTTGTTGGTGCAACAATTTTATCGCTTAAGCAGTCGTTGCTTTAGCGATATTGGGTTATTTTAGTGCACTTAGTCATTTGGCCAAGGATCACTTAAGCAATCAATGTCCCCTTTAGCTAACATCGCTTTAACAGCCTAGGCACCAATTGAATAATGACCATGGTCTCATGCCAGACTACTTTAATGGTCGAGGAGCCACCTTAGTCACAGTCGCTTAAGCGATTGGGTGACCACTTAATCGGCACCTGGAGATTCTTAAATACTTTTTTTTGCCCAAAATTCCCATTTATTTTCTCACTATTTTCCCACCATTTTAACAGATGGAAGAGAGGAAAGAGTAGGTAATCGACCATTGAAGCTAAGGTAAGCTAGCTTAAAACTCCTTGGTCATTTCAATGTTTTTTTCATGTCAATTTCCATCCTATTTTATGGTAAATTCTTAGAAATTAAGTCTTTATATCCCTAGACCTTAGGGGCTGAATTGGGACCCTCTTTATGAATCGTTTATGCTAAACTTTTAAGTACACATTTCTTCTCTTTCAAGGGACCTCAGAAGGATTCAATTTTAGATTCTATTTACGATCCCACAAGCTTGTTCTTGATCCAAATTTTGACCCATCCCTTTATATATCAATATGGTTCATTTTTTATTTCTAATGATATGTAGATTACTATTTTGATTGTATGGTTGCATTTTGAGATCCTAGAGCAAAGGCAGACATTTGGTAGATGGTTCAAGGATTTATTGTTCGACATCGAGGTAGGCTTGGTCTATTCTTTTTCACAAGATAGTGTATCATAAATATTACATGTTAGGTACAGATGCTAGGGTAGAATTATGGGTAGGATACTATGAGTTAGCCTAATTTTGGAGTTTGGGGATAGAAGGGTGAATAGACCCTTAAGATGAAATACCTATTATGATTGTAGGATCTTATAACCCTATGTTATTAGTAGGTTGATCGTAGTTGATGTTAAGTACTCTTTAGTATAAGGTGTAATATTTGACTTAGTGGATTGGATCATAGTTTCCAGATTATTATATTACCTTTATGGTAATTATATACTGTTGGGCCGAAGGTCATGGTTATGATACTAGTTGGTCGCCAGATGTATGTTTTTCTCCTTACAAATGATGTGGTTTTTGTCTGCAGATTCTTAGATTCTTATGATTGTATTGTCTGGATACTGGTGATGGAATGCATCGATTATGGTGCATTCATTCTCACTTAGTGGTACAATTTCAACCAAAATTATGATTTTACTTTAGTTTTATAAAAAGGAATTATCTCTCAATTTCCACATTTAAATAGATTCTTTTATAAAGGGAATCATACCACCGTAATTGTTAATTTATGAGGTTTTGGAAATTAGATCGAGATAGATTTTGGTCTATGATTTATTCACTCTTTTACTAGTACTATTTACTCTGATTGAGAGAGATTTCAACCCTTTCTACTCTATGATATAGATTTAATCCTAAGTTGATCTCAAGAAATGGATTTACAGATTTACACTCTTTTAGCCATGATTTGAGTCCATTCACTTTTTATATATATATATATATACGACTCTAGTACTAAATAGAGTAGAATGATGACAATGTTGATGATGTTGAAAATCCTAGATCGGAACAAGGTTAGTGTATGCGGATATACTCAAATCCCCCAGGGTCCCCTTCATTCATAAGTTGTTGTGCTAGAAAAGAGAGGTCGTCGTAGGTCCTGCATTTGCGAATCATTAAGCTAGAGGAGGTGTATACACTAGGTATATTTTAGAACTTGGATTGGTTATGGTATTATGGATTTATTTTTGCATTCATTTATGCATATGCATTGCTTATCGCCAGTATGTTGTTTGGTTCTTATATCTATCAACCTTATGGAGATTGCATAAGTATAGGCTACAATTTCTATTTGTTGAGTGTTGATTGGAACTTTTGGGTTCATAGGGCCTCGATTAGGTATTGTTTGTTCGAACTAACCAGTTACTTTATTGTTGTTGTTATGGTTAGTTTATGGCATGCTGATTATGGACTGGTACTGAGGTTAGAGGTATGATTTTGATCCATTTTTCTTTTAGATATACTTGCTTCTTGGATAGTGTATTCAAGGTTAAACACTTTGACTATAGGCCATAAACCCTGATTATGTTAGTATTAGCCTTTCTACTTGGTTAGGTTTTCCTGGAGAGGTTAGGTTGGCTACCTTAGGTTGTCACCTTGAGTTTTTCTTGTATACCTATATGTATATACATATATCTAGCTATGGTATTACCATATATCTCTCTCTTCCCTTGTTCATTCATATTGTATATGTATTTCTTTGAATTGTATATTATAAATACCCCTTTTCCACTCTTATTTGTGTATTGGCCAGTGATATATAGTATAGTACCTTAGTTCCTAAATAATGTTAGAACAGGATGGTCTATCATGACTATCTCTATAGCTCTGTTATGTTAGCTTTCTAGATAGTTGCCTATAGTTTTTATTCCTACTTTGCATGTTATTTATATTAGCCTTATCTTTAAAGCTTAGTCAGCGATTTCCTACTATGTACCATATGTTTGGTACTCATTACTTTACTTCAAATGGAGCCGATCCACCTAGTACTGTGCATAAAAAGTAGGATTGCCTTCGGACCCTGTTTTGTATGGGGATAAGTGGGTTGAACACTAGAATGTAACTCAGGGATAAGGATAAAGTAATGATAATTCAAAAATCCTGTTCAACTCAATGTACATGTACACATAGAACTGTACATATATATATATATATATATACATATATATATATAAAATGGTGGGATAGGGAACAAGGCTTAGCTTGGACTTTACAACTTTAGCATCGATTGTGTAGTTTAACCGTCATAATAATAGTACCTATGGGAAATGTGAGCCCCAGCTCTAACCCCCTGGTTGGTCCCCAGTGTGTGAAGCTGCACGAACTAGATAATAATCTTATATATATGCAGGGGTACTCTAACATTCCAATCATATACTGAGGAGACTTAAGCACCTGATCATGTAATGTATTATGGGGACTAGAACCTCCCATTCATATAATAAGGTGGACTCGAACCACCCGATCACAAGCAAGGGGACTTGAACCCCAAGACATTTAGACCCCCATTCCAGTAAATACAGATTATAATTTTGGTCCCCCGGGACCTCCACTTTCACGGCCTAACTATACAACCCTCTTTAAGCCCCATTAAAACATTTATCACAAATTCCCTTTCATTGAACCATAATAGAAATTTAGGCATACATTTTTGGTATTGTCATACCAACTACATTTTCAAGGAAACATCAACATGCCATTTGAATTCCATTAACTCGGGAAAACAACTCCCTTTGTTCATTAATACAAACAGTCATGTTTCAATAATCTCTTTAAATCTTGCAATTATTCCAGAAGTAGTTACATGCAATTTTACTCATACTCAAAACCTTCCAGAAAATTAGGTTGGGTTTATTACTAATTTAATTGTCAATGTTCACAAAATTTGGGAAAATCGCCATTCCCTAGTTTATTCACCGTAACCATGCATAAAATTGATTTCAAAACCACCATTTAAAACAAAAAATGCATATGTAAACATGAAATATCACATAAACAACAATCATTCAAAACCATCAACCCATGTTCCAATACCAACATCAAAACAACATGGAGAACTATTTAAAACACACGCTATCACAATGTAATAATTAGGAAAGAGTAACATGCCTGAAATATCAACAGTTATGGAGAAAATTTGCCCTTGGGATCTTTAATTGATCAACTTCTTGGAAACCCTAAGTATCTTGCTTGAGAGAATTTGAGAGAGATTGAAAAGTTATTTCAATTTGCCATTTTAAAAAGATTCTAAGTCATGGGTCATGATTTGGGGAAAAGGGGAAATATCCAATGTACACTTAATTAAAAGCTAAATAGATGTCGCTAGATACCACTCCTAAGGAAACATTACAGCTCATCACTATGATTCATAGTCGAGACAGTGGCAGGGGTACCCTCCTTGGGTAACCCTATGACTCATACCCTACAACTCGTTAAGAGACCCTATGAGTCATAAGGTCCAAGACAGATACTCTGGGCATCACACTAGTTTTCCTACGGATGGGCCTATATGACTCATTTTTTGTCTTTAAAATTGTAGCCCTTAATCATAATCACAACAGAAGCTGCAGGTGAACATACTGGTCAGGCAACGGTTGGGTCCCTGAGACCCGTAATGATGCGCTACGACTCATTCGGAGAGTCATATTTTTGTAGAGAGTTTATAAACTCAGGAATTTTCAAAGACCAAAAATCCAGGGCATCACATTCTCCCCCAACCTCCTTAGGATCATTCATCCTCGAATAATGAGATAATACATTAATTAGCATGATTTGACTCCGAACACAACCACACTTACCTTTAACAAAGACTGAAAACAAAGATTCTAAGATTAACACATACCTTAAGCATGATTATCTGAATGGGTAACAAGAATGGTTATTTGGACTGCATGTCTTCTTCAGCTTCCCAAGTGGCTTCTTCAAGCTTTTGGTTTCTCTATAGAACCTTCACCGAAGCCACAACCTTTGTCCACAACCGATGTACTTACCGATCTAAGATCTCAATTGGGACCTTCTAATACCACGAGGAATCAGAAACACCAACATTTCCTAATGGAACCTCTAGGGAAGGATCACCCATGCACTTCTTCAACATTGAAACATAAAAAACTGGGTGAACGGAACCCAAATAGAGAGGCAACTCTAACTCATAAGCCACATTACCAACTTTCTTCTAAATCAAATAAGGGTATAAATAACGGGGACTAAGCTTCCATTTCTTTCCAAACAGCATCACTCCCTTCATGAAAGACACCTTCAAGTACACCCATTTGCCTACTTCAAATTCCAACTCCCTTTACCTAACATGCACATATGACTTTGGGAGGTCTTAAGCCTATCCCAAATCACCTTCACCTTCTCCATATCTTGATGAACCAAATCAGGACCGAACAATCCAGCCTCTTCAGCCTCGAACCACCTAATAGAAGATCGATATCTCCTACCATACAAAGCCTCAAATAGATCCATCCAAATACTTGTGTGGTAGCTATTATTATATGTAAACTCTATGAGAGGTAAATGATCAACCCAACTAGCACAAAAATCAAGCACACAAGATCTTAGCATATCCTCTAAAGTTTGAATGGTCTTCTTTACTTGTCCATCTGTCTGGGGTGGAAAGAGATGTAAAGGTTCACCTTAGTTCCCAAACCTCTCTGTAAACAACACTAAAAATAAGATGAGAACTGAGTACATCGATTAGATATAATGGAAACTGGAGCACTATCCAACTTCATAATTTCCTGAATGAAGAGCATAGTGTAATCTTTTGTCGAATAAATAGTCTTCATTGGTAGGAAATAAGAGAACTTGGTCATCCTATCAATAATGACCCAAATCAAATTAATCTGCTGGCAAGATGGCGGAACACCAGTAACAAAATCCATATTGATCACTTCCCACTTCTATTCGGGCAACTCAACCTCTTAAGATAACCCACCAGGTCAAAAGTGTTTCACCTTCACTTGTTGACAAACCATAAACTTGGCCATAAAATTTGCCATAACCCATGTAATGACCCAAACCAGAGCCTAGCCGTGACGGGTGTCTCAAGTCCTCTAGGATTGGAGACCACCCCTATTTCCTAGCCAAATAGAACGTAACACCTAGCAGCAGCAGAAATCCAAATATATAACAAGATAGCAGATAATAAACTCAAGACAACTAATAGCACCAATCATCACAACTCAATCCATAGTATTGTCAACAAAAACCTTTAAACAAAATCAAAAACAATCTAAGTCGGGACATGCACCCGACTTTGACAATGACAATGACAATGTACAGTCTTTAATTCTGCTTATAGAAAAGAAACTGGAGGAATGATCAAGTCTTCTGGAGAATGGAAGCTAACCAATTCACCATAATCGACTGAGAACCGTGACAATCCACCTAACTTTATGTAGAAAAGGTAAAAGTATCTTCAGTGCTTGCATTGTGTGGGGATACAGCATCCAAAGATAGTTAGTGGGTTGACCACTAGCAAGTAACTCAGGGACAGGGGATAAAATAATACCAAGTCAAACAAATTCAAATCCATGTGAACATCATCATGTACATGTATAAATATAATGTTAAGATAGGGAACAGGGCTTATCGTTTACTTTAAAATCATTAACTTAAACTTATAGTAGAACCGTTATAACAAGGCATCGACGGGCTATATGAGTATAGATCTTCCCTAGCTAAAAGGTCCCTAGTGCGTGTACGGAACTAACCAGAGAATAATCACATATATATGCACTATGGGGTACTTAAACCTCCCGACATATACCAAGAGTGATTTCAGCACTCCGTCAATAACATGGGGTACTCAAACCCCTTCATCATATAATAAAGAGCACTCAAACCCCTCGATCATTTAGACCCCTGCATCAGCAATTGTGGTTTCTAGTATTGGTCCCTCGGGACCCCCACTTTCAAGTCACGACTACAAAACCCCATTAAAGCCCAATCAAAATACTTCACACATATTCCCATTCATTCACCAAAGAATTTACCATTAAGGCAGAGAATGGGTGTTGCCATACCAATACACTTGCAAGCTTATCTCTATGCCATAACAATCACATTATCTTTGGGGAATGGCTGACACCCTTTAGTTTATAAATTAAAATTATAGCCAACAAGTCTTTCAAAATCCATGTTCATTGTTTAATCATTTATGCAATGCAATAACATAGGTGAGTAAGTCAAACCAAGTGATAATTTTACAAGTCAAATCCATTTACACAAGTGGGTTGAGGAACACAATTATTCAAAATTAATTTCATTTTCAAAACATCAATTTGGGGAAAACCATGACCCCTTAGTTTATTCACCATTTCCATGCACCCCACAAGTTCAAAAACCATAAATAAAGCATGAACAATCATATGTAAACTATGGAAAACATTGTTCAAAAACAAAATTTCAAAACCATCAACTCATGTTCCAAAACCAACATCAAAACCACATGAATAATTATTTAAAACACTTTCTTTTAAAAAATAATAGTTGGGGAAAAATGATATGACAAAAAACATCAAGGATTACGGAGAGAATTGGACCTTTAAAGTTGTAGATGGAAAACCTTTAGAAACCATAGGTACTTTTTTCTTGAGAGAATTTTAGAGAGAAAAGAATGTGTTTTGATTTGCTAAAGGGTGAAATAATGCCCCAAAGGTATTTTATGGTCGTGGGTCACAAGTGTAGAAAAGAAGAAATATCCAAAGTTCCCCTAATTAAATGATGAAAAATTGTAACTAGTGACTACGGGTCACTCTACTACTAGTAAGATCATGTAACGACTCATCACCATTAGTCATAGCCAAGACAGTTTCTAAGGGGCACACACTATTGACCCCATGACTTCACCTCATACGACTCATTAAGTGACCTTACGACTCATAGGGTCTAAGTCATATCCAAGATAGAACCAATTGGGTAAAGCATTAGTCACCCTACAATTAGAACATAACGACTCGTGTAGAGTCACTACAACTCGTAGAGTCTATTCTTTTTCAGGGAAGAAAGTGTGACACATACATTTGTTGTCCTATTATTTGAGTCTATAAAACTCATAAAAAGAGTCGTTATCTGAGCAGTATTTCAAAGCATAGATATTTCTCAGGGACAAACACTTGGGGTGTTTCATTCTCCCCCTTTAGGATCATTCATCTTTAAATGATGGACCAAGTATCCTTTGGCATGATTTAACACAGGAACACACCCCCACTTACCTTTAACAAAGACAGAAAACAAAGATGTAAAGAAAATTACAATTTCCATTAAAAAGTCAGAAAAAAGGATGTTAAGGGTTACACATACTTCATACACGATTATCTAAAGAGGAAAACAAGAATGTGTAATTTGACTTCAAGTCCTTTTTAGCTTCCCAAGTAGCATCCTTGGCTTATTGGTTCCGCCAAAGAACCTACAACGAAGACACATCCTTAGTCCTCAAATGATGGACCTATCTATCTAAGATCTCAACCGGCACTTTCTCATAAGACAAGGAATCCAAGACACCAATACTCTCAAAAGAAAGAACCAAAGAAGGATCACTCACGTACTTATTCAACATCAACACATAGAAGACCGAATTAATAGATCCCAAACTCAAAGGAAATTCTAATTCATAAGCCACACTGCCCACTTACCTTAAAATATGGAATGAACCAACATAAAGAGGGATGAGCTTTCTCTTCCTTCCAAACTGCATCACTCCCTTCATATGAGACACCTTCAATAACACCAAATTATCCAGCTTAAATCCTACTCCCTTCGTATCACATCTGTATAGGAGTTTTGGGGATTTTGTGTGGTTCTATGTCTATCCTGAATTATCTTCACCTTCTCCATGTCTTGGTAAACCAAGTTGCAACTAAAATACCTGGCCTCACCAACCTCAAATGACCCAATAGGACACCTACACTTTCTACCATAAAGATCCTCGAAATAAGCCATCCCAATACTAGAGTGATTGCTATTATAATAGGCAAACTCTTTAAGGAGAAATTGATCAACCAAAATACCACCAAAGTCAAGCACACAATACATTAACATATCCTTCAATGTTTGAATAGATCTCTCTACGTGTCCATCACTTGAGGGTGGAAGGTGGTGCTAAGGCTCACCTTAATTCCTATAAGGCCCCACAAAATCCTAACCTCAACTCAGTCTTTTAAGTTTGTTAAGGGTTCCCAAACTTAAAAAAATTTAGTTAAGTATGCAAACTTAGTGTCATTTTATCCTTCATAAGTTGGAAACTCTATTTCACAACCACTATGACCTTAAAATGTCAATCTTTAGATTAATTCATGACCAGGAATGTCATTAGGTGTTCCCAAATAAGTTTTCTATTTTTTGAACCTCGTTTGAACCACGTTTGGGAATCCAAAACAATGTATCAATTTAATATCAATGTGTCACAGCGGCCATCACATTGATTACTATTTTTCTTGGCTCACAACAAAAATTTCTAGTGAACCGATGTAGACTTGACGTGGCGCATTAGTTATTGCATCAATGCCAATGATGCAGTGCATCAGTCTACGCATCGACAGTTCAGTTTTTAGTCATTAAAAAATCATGTCCTCAAAGGTAATAGGGTCTTTTTCCCATATTTATCAGCCCCAAAAACATGAGATTAAGCCCCTTTAGAGACTAAATTCGTTCATTATTCTTGAGTTTCTCAAGAATAGAAACCCTAGCGGGATCAATATAAAATCAAGAACTCAAGAAACCACCACCAATATTTTAGAATTCAGGCACTAAGGTATGTAAAGTGTTCATCCAAGGGTATCCTTCCACCCTTAGAATTCAAGAAACTCTTTTAAAATTTAAGTTAATTGATTTCGTGGATTTCTTGTTGGGTTTTGAATGTATTCATGATTATGATGTTAATGGTGATCTAACTGCATGATTTGTCCCAAGTTTCATGCAAACTAGTTAATTGTAAATTAAACTTTGTGAACTTCATGTTAAATTCTTGAGTTGCAAGTTGAATGTAGAATTCATGATAGTACTACATGTGTATTGATATCTGAAATACCTATGCTTTTCAAGTGTTTGTCAAAATGCCTATGTGAATTGACTAGACCAAGCATAACATGATATTATGTGAATTTAATCTTGTACAAGCCCAATATATATCAAGTGTTTGACAGAAATACCTAAGCAAATGTATTGTTAGTAAGTTACTACCATTATGCTACTAAAGTCATGTAGTGATTTGATTTTCATGCTATTGAGTCCTGGGGTACTTAATATTTAACAATTTAGTTGTATGCCTAGATGCAGTGTCAGTAATAGAATAGTATTTAACCATGTCATGATCAGTAGAATTTAGTAAGTTATAGAACTCAGGGAAACTCAGTAGTACTCAGTTAGTTAACAAAATTAAGTACTATTCTGTCAGTCCACAGAACTCAGTGAACCCAGTTCATTTTAGTTAAACATTATGATCAATAATAGTTTAGTCTAGCTTAGCATAGTTTTGAAATCAGTCCAGGGTTCTATTCAGTTGGGAGTAGGATTCAGCACTGAGTGAACCCAAGGATGGGGACTCACCTGCCAGTAGAGGGTGTGATCCTTAAAATCAGTCCTTGTGTTCAGGAACTACATAGCCAGCGTAGGTTGAGAAATCAACTTTCTAGTTAAGGGTTGATGAGGTGATATACCTGCCAGTTGAGGGTACCACCATTCTCATTCAGATCACCTGGAAGATGAGGGTGAATCAGCTTGTTTTTACTCGTGGAATGATACTGATACCCTTCCAGGTGGGGTTATAGGTTGGACCCCAATCAGTTCAGAAAGGGGCATGTCGGTTAGATGATTACCTCTCACAGTCTCTGTTTTAGTTCCTATATAAGTATAGAACTCAATTTATTTCTACAGATTCAGGACTGTCAGATAAGTCACTCAGCTTAGTACGGAACTCAGCATAGTTTCATATTCAGGACTATTAGATACAGTCACTCAGTTATCAGTAATTCAGTATCATTAGACTTAGATATCAGTTAATCGATATTCAGACTCAGTATCCAGTGTTATCATGATCTCAGTTACAGTTTACGTATTCATGAATATACTCTTATTCAGTTATATTTATGTTATTCAGTCAGTATTGTTCATGCATATGAATCCATATATTTTATCCTACCTCACTTTGCATACCAGTATATTCAAAGTACTGACGCATACCTTTTTTGCACTATAATGTTTTATATCATAGGTTCAGATGAACAGGCTCCTGATCATCCCTAGCAGTTACAGATTTGAGTAGTTAGAGTAAGTGGTGAGTCCTCATAGTTCTAGGACATGATTATTACTTTAGTATTTTAGTTATTTTAGTTGTTTGAAGTTAGTTGAGGACTTGTCCCATCAACTCCATATTTCAGATAGTTTAGAGGCTTTTCAGACTAAAGTATTTTCAGACAGATATTTTAGTTTTGGTATTGTTATACCGTATTCAGTTTTAGTTTAGTATTGAACCTTATGCAAATTTTTGCCTAATTTTTCCATATTTACAGCATTATTATTTAGTTATGGAAGCAGGTAACAGTCATGGTTTAGCTTGTGGTCCTTTAGGATTATGAGCACCGTGTAGCATCCAAGGCACAGACTTGGGGCATTACAAACTTGGTATCAGAGCCTAAGGTTCACAGAGTCCTAGGAAACCTGAAAAAAGCATCTAGTAGAGTCTTATGCATGGGTGTGTAGCGCGCCACACTTATGGATAGGAGGCTGCGAGGTGTTTTGGGAAAAGTTTTCCTTCTTTTAGTATTCATGTAATGCGAGTGAGCATGATCTCCAGTTAAAATCCTTGTCTAATCTAAATTTCTCTTCCATTTACAGAATATGCCTTCAAAGAACACTAAAGGAAGAGGACCGGGAGACCAGCCAGAACCCCAGCCTATCCAACCAGATTCTTTAGATGAACACATCTCCTACACGAAATTCAAAGCAGCTTTTACTACCTTAGCTCATTCTATGACAGCCTAGTATGTATGCCCAAATACTGTTCCGACCAACCTAGTGGTCAATATTGTGCATCCAGGATTCAGTATTTCACCTAACTGATCCCTTTATCTTTTACTGGGTTTAAGTCAGATGAGGACCCTCAGGATTTTCTTGATCAGGTGTAGAAAGTTACTGATATTATGGGGGTGACCATTGTTGATAGCACTGAGTTGGTCGTATATCAGTTGTAGGATGTGTCCCACTCTTATTTCAAACACTGGAAAGTAGAGAGGGCAACCGATGCCGGGCCCATAGAATGGGAGGAGTTTGCCACTACTTTTCTGGATAGGTTCTTCCCATTGAAGTTAAAGTATGTGAAGGTTTTGGAGTTTATAAATTTGAAGTAGGGAAACATGATAGTGAAAGAGTATTCTCTCAAGGTTACTCAATTAGCTAGATATACTCCTCATGTGGTGGAAGATAGTAGATCTAGGATGAGTAAGTTTATGTTGGGGTTATCTAGCGTGTGGTTAAGGAAGAAGATGGAAATATCCAGGCTCATGGTCCATGCTCAGCAGATAGAAGAGGCTAAGAATAGGGAGAAAGAGAAGGAGAACAACAGGGCAGTAATAGGTAGTTTCTGCTTCGCTCAGCTTAAGTTAGAAGGTGGTAATCATTCTTAATTCCACCCAAAATCCTCAGTTCTAGCTCGTCCTCAACCAGAACTCCTTTGCCAAAATTTAGAGATGGCAATAGGGATTAAGTACCAGGCCCTAAACCCCAGAGTGGTGTCAGTAGTGCCCAAACTAATCCCTTTTGTCAAAAAATGGCAGAAACCACCAGGGTATCTGCAGACCAGGCAGCAATGTGTGTTTCAAGTATGGAAAGATAGGACACAGAGTTAGAGATTTTCCCCAGTCAGGTTCTCAAGGTCAATATAATCGCCCCTAGCTTTGTTCGGTCGCCTGAATCAGTAGGGTGGCGCTTTCAGTGCCACCAGTGGGCAACGCCCAAACAGAGTCTATGCTCTTTAGTCCCTACAGGATCATGAAAGTTCTCTTAATATGGTCACTGGTACATTACAAGTTTTCCATTTACATGTTTATGCTTTTCTAGATCCATGAGCTTCGTTGTCCTTTGTTACTCCATATATAGTCGTTGATTTTGTAGTCAGTCCAAAAATTCTAGCAGAGCCTTTCTCAGACTCTACCCTAGTGGGTAAATCTATCATAGCCTGGTGGGTATACAAGAACTGTCTGATTATGATATCTTAGAAAATTACTTCAGCAGACTTAGTCATATTAGAGATGATTAATTTTGATGTCATTATTGGCCTGGATCGGCTTAATTCCTGCTATGCCTCAGTCGACTGCATAATTAGAATTATCCAGTTTCAGTTTTAGAATGAGCCCGTCTTAGAATGGATGGGTAGTACTCCAGCACTTAGGGGTCATCTTATTTCTTACCTTCGAGCGAGAAAAATAATATCTAAGGGATGTGTCTACCATCTTATTTGAGTCCAAGACTCTAGTTCAGAAACCCCTACTCTTGAATTAATGTCAGTAGTATATGAATTCCCAGATGTGTTTCTCGAAGATCTTCCTAGAGTTTCTCCCGAAAGGGAAATCGACTTTGGAATAGACCTTCTTCTAGATACTTATCCCATATCTATTCTGCAAATAGAATAGATATAGCAGAACTTAGAGAATTAAGAGAATTGTTAAAAGATCTCCTTGATAAGGGATTTATCAAACCTATTATGTCCCTATTGGGTGCACCAGTTTTATTCTTGTATAAGAAAGATGGTTCTCTCAGAATATGTATTGACTACCGTCAGCTAAATAAAGTCACAATCAAGAACAAGTTTCCCCTTCCCAGAATTGATGACTTATTTGACAAACTTCAAGGTGCCAGTTACTTCTCCAAGATAGACCTCAGATCGGGCTATTATCAGCTCAGAGTCAGAGAATGTGACATCTCAAAGACAACTTTTAAAACTCGGTATGGTCACTTCAAATTCTTTGTCATGTCCTTTGATCTTACCAACGCCCCAGCAACTTTTATGGGATTGATGAATCATGTGTTCAAGCAGTACGTGGACATGTTCGTCATAGTCTTCATAGATGAAATTCTTGTCTACTCCCGTAATGAGCATGATCATCCAGACCATCTCAGAATAGTACTACAGACTCTCAGAAACACCAACTATTCGCTAAATTTAGTAAGTATGAATTTTGGCTAAGGTTAGTATCTTTTCTTGGCTATGTCATTTTCGGTGATGGCATTAGAGTTGATCCCCAAAAGTCTGAAGCAATAAGAAACTGGCCCAGACCTATCTCTCTATCAGATGTCAGGAGTTTCTGGGGCTTGGCTAGCTATTACCGATGGTTTATTGAGGGATTTTTATCTATTGTATCCCCTATGTCCAGATTAACTCAGAAGAATGTCAACTTCTAGTGGTCAGATTCTTGTGAAAAGAGTTTTCATGAGTTGAAGACTCGTCTCACTACAGCTTTAGTTTTGACCCTACCAGATGGTTTAGATGGGTTTGTGGTATATTTTGATGCCTCTAGAGTTGGTTTGGGGAGTGTTTTGATGCAGAGAGGTAAGGTCATAGCCTACGCCTCTAGATAGCTTAAGCCCCATGAAAAGAACTATCCCACTCATGCTCTTGAGTTAGTAGCAGTAGTATTTGCCTTAAAGATTTGGAGGCACTACTTGTATGGTGTGCACGTTGATGTGTTCATAGACCATAAAAGCCTGCAGTATGTGTTCTCTCAGAAAGACCTAAACCTCCGTCAGAGAAGGTGGTTGGAGTTATTGAAAGACTGTGATACGAGCGTCCTGTATCATCCAGGTAAAGCCAATATAATGGCTGATGCTCTCAGTCGAAAGTCTATGGGTAGTGTTGCTCATGTGGAGGATGGTAAGAAGAAAGTAGCTCAGCAATTTCATCAGCTTTACCGACTAGCTATTTGCTTATTTGATTCTTCAGAAGGTAGTGTATGGGTGTAGAGTTGTTCAAAATCATCCCTAGTTTCTAAGCTGAAGAAAAAGTAGGATAGGGATCCCAATCTATCTAGTTAAAGGAATCAGTCAGAGATCAGAAGGTAGAGGTTTTCTCCCAAGTGGGAGGTGGTATGTTGCACTACCAGGATTGGCTATGTGTTCCAGGTGTAGATGACTTGAGATAGCAAATTCTTGCAGAAGCGCATGTTGCATGCTACTCTATTCATCTAGGGGACACTAAGATATACCATGATTTGTGGGAGATTTATTGGTGGAGTGGGATGAAGAGAGACATTATAAAGATGGATAAGTGCTCAACATATTAGCAGCTTAAGATCAAGCATTAGAAACCAAGTGGGTCCATAAAGGAGTTCAGTGTTCCCACTTGGAAGTGGGAAGAATTAAACATGTACTTTGTGACGGGTTTGCCTTTTACTCGTCGCCAACATGATTCAGTTTGGGTCATTATATACCTAATGACAAAATCAGCTTATTTCCTACCAGTCCATACCTCTTATTCAGCCGAGAGTTACGCCAAACTCTATATCAGGGAGTTGTTCAAATTGCACGGTGTTCCGTTGTCCATTATCTCAGATAGAGGTACCAGTTCACCTCTTATTTCTGGAAGGCATTCCAAAAGGGTCTTGTTACCTGAGTTTACCTCAGTACAACCTTTCATCCTCAGACAAATGGTCAAGTAGAATGGACCATTCAGAATCTAGAAGATATGCTGTGAGCGTGTGCGATAGACTTTAAAGGTAATTGGGATAACCACTTGCCTTTGATTGAATTCGTATATAACAACAGCTATCACTCCGGTATTCAGATGGCTCCATTTGAGGTGCTTTTTGGGAGGAGATGTAGATCTCTCATTGGTTGGTTTGAAGTGGGTGATGCCACAGTAGTAGGGCCTAACTTGATATTTGATACCTTAGTGAAAATTTAGTTGATCAGGGAAAGGCTTAAGATAGCTCAGACCAGACAAAAATCGTATGCAGATGTACGCAGAAAGGATCTCGAGTTTGAGATTGGTGATTTTGTGTATTTGAAAATCTCTCCTATGAAAGAAGTGAAGATTTTTGGCAAGAAGGGGAAACTCAGTCCCCGATATGTTGGTCCATACCTAATTCTCAATTGTTTCGAAAAGGTAGCTTACGAGCTTGAGTTGCCTTCAGACTTATAGCTTTAGTGCATCCAGTGTTCCATGTTTCTTTGCTAAAGAAATGCATAGGTGAACCAGCAGTCATAGTCCCTATAGAGGGCAAAGATGTTCAAAACAGCCTCTCTTATAAAGAGATTCCAGTCGAAATCCGTGACAATAAGATTCGTAGATTGAGTAACGTAGAAGTTCCTGTTGTCAAAGTACTTTGGCGAAATCAGTCTGTCGAAGGAGCTACTTTGGAGGAAGAAGCAGACATGCAGACCAAGTACCCTCACCTTTTCTCTGCAGACACAGAATCATCCCAAGGTAACAATTTTCCTTTGAATTACTCAGTCTAATGTTCAGATATAGCTACCAAGATAGTATAAATTAACGTTGCATACGTAGTCATGCATTCACAAATTAGTTCAGTCTTGTACTCATGCATCATACATGCATGTTTAGTATATAAACTTAGCTTATCAGTAATCACAGTCATGCATTCATGAATCTTGTTCAGCTATGTACTCATGCATCAGATATGCATGTTCAGTATGATAATTTAGTATATCAATAATTTCAGTCATGGAATCATGCTTCAGTTATGCATGTCCAGTGTCTAAATCAATCCTATCAGTATGCTCAGTTTAATCATTCTCATTGAAGGATGAATGTTCCCAAGGGGGAGATATTGTAAGGCCCGAAAAAATCCAAAGCTCAACTCAGTCTTTTAAGTTTGCTAAGAGGTCCTAAACTTAGAAAATTTTAGCTAAGGAAGCAAACTTAGTGTCATTTTGGCCTTCATAAGTTGGTAACCCTATTTCACGACCTCTATGACCTTAAAAAGTCAATCTTTAGGTTAATTCATGACCAGGAATGTCAGTAGGTGTTCTCAAATGAGTTTCGTATTTTTCAAACCTCGTTTGGGCATCCAAAATAGTGTATCAATGCAATTTTGGAACGGCGCGGTGGCCATCGCATTGATGAATATATTTCTTGGCTCCCAGTGGAAATTTCCAGTGAACCGACGTACACTCGATGTGGCCATTGACTATCTCATTGATGCCAACGACGCGGCGCGTCGGTCTATGCATCGACAGTTCATTTTTCAGTCATAAAAAGTTGCGTCCTCAAGGGTAATAGAGTCTTTTTTCCATGTTTATCAGCCCCCAAAACATGAGATTAAGCCTCTTTAGAGGCTAAATTCATTCATTATTCTCGAGTTTCTCAAGAACAGAAACCCTAGGGGGATCAATTTCAAATCAAGAGCTCAGGAAACCACCACCAATCTTTCAGAATTCAGGTACTAAGGTATGTGAAGTGTTCATCCAATGGTATCCTTCCACCCTTAGAATCCAAGAAACTCTTTTAAAATTTAATTAAATTGATTTCATGGATTTCTTGTTGGATCTTGAATGTATTCATGATTTTGATTTTAATGGTGATCTAACTGCATGATTTGTCCCAAGTTTCATGCAAACTAGTTAATTGTGAATTGAACTTTGTGAACTTCATGTTAAATTCTTGAGTTACAAGTTGAATGTAGAATTCATGATAGTCCTACATAGGGCCGGACATATTTTGGTTTAAACCGAAAAAACCAAAAAACCGAACCAAAATTTAATTTTGGTTTGTTTTTTTGGTTTTTCGGATTGATTTCGGTTTCAAATTTTAGAAATTTGGTTAAACGGTTTGCTTTTTGGATTTACAAAAAAAAATTGAATAAATTAAAAAATCAAAATTATATAAATAATATATTATAATATATATTTATATAATTTAATATATTTATAAATATACTAAAAATATAATATAATTTGATATAACATATAAATATATAAATTATAATCATTTAGTAACCCTAAATCTTAATATACTGCTTTGCTTTAGACCCTAACATTAACGTGAAGGCTGCGGCGACACTCAACCATCCTTCGTTCGTCAGTTCATTTGAAATTTCAACCTCGCTAATGACAGTTGTTTGATCAGTTCATTTGCTCAGTTCGTCACCACCGTCGGCAATTGTTGCCGAGTGCGGTCACTGTCGTCATGCCAACGGTGATGACTCAGTGAGGTCGATATTTATGGTTATTTCATGTGTGTTAAATTAATTATATTTGGGGATGAAAAATTGATTTGAAAAAAGATTATTTTTCTTGAAAAATCACCAATTGTAAATGTTCACTACTTTAATCTTTAAAATCGAAATAAAAATCTGAAATAACCGAACCAAATTTGTAAAAACGAACGAAACCAAAATAATATTGGTTTGCTTATGGTTTTCATTTTCATCAATCTGAAAATCAATAAACTAAACCGATATTCAACAATCAAATCGAACAAACTGAATGGCCATCCCTAGTCCTACATGTGTATTGATATGTGAAATACCTATGCTTTTCAAGTGTTAGTCAAATTGCCTATGTGTATTGACTAGCCCAAGCATAACATGCTAATATATGAATTTAATCTTGCACGAGCCCAATGTATATCAAGTGTTTGACAGCAATGCCTAAGTGAATGTATTGTTAGTAAGCTAGTACCATTCTGCTACTAAAGTCATGCAGTGATTTTCTTTTCATGCTATTGAGTCCTGGGGGTATTTAGTACCCAAAAATTTAGTTGTATGCCTAGAGACAGTGTCAGTAATAGAATAGTATTCAGCCATGACAAGATCAGTAGAATTCAGTCAGTTACAGAACTAAGGGAAACTCAGTAGTACTCAATCAGTAAACAGAATTTAGTAGTATTTCGTCAGTCCACGGAACTCAGTGAACTCAGTTCAGTTCAGTTAAATAGTATGATCAGTAATAGTTCAGTCCATCTTAGAACAGTTTAGAAATCAGTCAAGGGTGTATTCAATTGGGACTAAGATTCAGCATCGAGTGAACCTAAGGATGGGGACTCACCTACCAGTATAGGGTGTGATCCTTAGAAGCAGTCCTTGTGTTCCATAACTACGTAGCCAGCGTAGGTTGAGATATCAACCTTCCAGGTTATGGTTGATAAGGTGATCTACCTGCCAGTTGAGGGTACCACCGTTCTCGCTCAGAGCACCTGCCAGATGAGGGTGACTCAGCTTGTCTTTACCCGTGGCACGGTACTGACATCATTTCAGTTAGGGTTACAGGTTGGACCCCAATCAGTTCAAAGAGGGGCATGTCGGTTAGATGATTACCTTCCACAGTCTCAGTTTCAGTTCCAATCTTAGTATAGAACTCAGTTCAATTCTACAGATTCAGGACTGTCAGATACAGTCACTCATATCAGTACGGAACTCAGCACAGTTCCATATTTAGGACTATCAGATACAATCACTCAGTTACCAGTAATTTAGTATCAGTAGACTCAGACATCAATTAATCAGTATTCAAACTCAGTATCCAGTGTTATCACTATCTCAGTTATAGTTTACGTGTTCATACATGTACTCTTATTCAGTTACATTCATGTTATTCAGTCAGTATTGTTCATGCATATGAACCCATACATTTCATCCTACCTCACTTTGCATACTAGTACATTCAAAATACTGACGCATACCTTTTTTTGCGCTATGATATTTTATATCATAGGTTCAGATGCCCGTGCTCCTGATCATCCCTAGTAGTTGCAGATTTTAAGCAGTCAGAGTTAGTGGTGAGTCCTCATAGTTTGAGGACATGATTATTACTATAACATTTCAATTATTTCATTAGTTCAGAGTTATTTGGGGACTTGTCCCATCAACTCCATATTTTAGACAGTTTATAGGCTTTTCAGACTAGAGTATTTTCAGACAGATGTTTCAGTTTTGGTATTGTTATACCGTATTTAGTTTTATTTCAATATTGAACCTTATGGCAATTTTTTGCCTAATATCTGCATATTTACAGCATTACTATTTAGTTATTGCAGTAGGTACCAGTCATGGGTTAGCTTGTGGTCCTTCGGGATTATGAGCACCGTGTAGTGTTCGGGGCACAAACTCGGGGTGTTACAGTTCCCAAACCTCTCAAAAATGAATGGAAAAAACAAGATGAGAACTGCCTACCTCAAAAAAATGATGGAAATAGGAGCACCATGCAACCTGACTATCTCTTCATTGAACAAATTGGCATAGTTCGTAAAAGAGAAATTTATCCTCACCGGCAAGAAGTGAGAAGACTTAGTCATCCTATCCATGATGACCCAAATCGAATCAAACTATCCACAAGTCCATGAAAGACCGATAACAAAATCCATATTAATTACCTCCCACTTCTACACAGGCAAATCAATTTTTTGAAACAACCCACCAGGCCTTAAATCTTTCTCTCTTACTTGCTGACGAACCATACACTTTGACACAAATTAGCCACATCCCGCTTCATATTATACCACCAATAAATCTCCTTCAAGTTATGGTACATCTTCATCAAACCGGGATGAACATTATACCTCGACTCATTAGCCTTAGCCAATATTATTTCTCACAGCCCATCAACGTTGGGAACACACCATCTCCCTTAGTACCTCAAGATACAATCACCACTAATATCGAAAACCATCACATTCATCTTGCCCGCATCACCTTTAATCCGCATCAAAATAGGATCCAAAACCTACTTCTCCTTTACCTCAACACCTAGATATGACTTTTCCACCTCTTACATCATCACCCTACCGTCCTTAGAGTCTAAGAGACGAACTCTAAAATCATCTAACCATTGAATATCTATCTCCAACTCTGACTTTTTCTTATCTACATAAGATAAGCTTCCCATAGATAACCTATTAAGAGCATCAGCAACCACTTCAGCTTTACTTGGGTGATAATGGAGTCTCCTATCAAAATCCTTGAGAAATTAAGCAACCTTCTTTGCCTAGGATTCAGCTCCTTCTGGGTGAACACATATTGTAAACAGTTATAGTCTAAGAAGATGTCAACATGAGCCCCATACAAGTAATGATGCCAAATCATCAAAGCAAAGACCGCGGCCAACAAATCCAAATCATGCATCGAATAGTTCTACAACTACCTAGAAGCATATGCAACCACCTTGCCATGCTGCATAAAGATACAACCCAGTATCATATAGGATGCATAACAATAGACAAAAAAACCATTGGTACCTTTGGGTACAGTCAACACCGGAGCCAAAGTCAACTTATCCTTCAACTTGTCAAAACTACACTCACAAGCAACAAACCATGTGAGCTTCACCTTCTTCTGAGTCAACTTAGCAAATAGGGCAGCAATAGAAGAGACACTTTTCACATACCTTCTACAATAACCGGATAAACCCAAGAAGCTCCGAATGTTGGTTGGGGTCATGGGTCTAGGCTACTTCTTAACCATCTCCACTTTTTTTAGATCTACCCTCAACCTTTCACTAGAAAAAACATGACCCAAATAGGTCATAGCATTCAATTAGAACTCACACTTTGAGAACTTTGCATACAATCGCTAATCTTTAAAGGTTTGCAGCACTGTATAGAGGTGATTGGCATGATTTGCCTCACTCTTAGAATACACCAAAATATCATCAGTAAATACAATTACAAACAAATCTAAGAACTGACAAAATACCCAGTTCATAAGATTCGTAAAGGCCACTAGGGTATTAGTCAAACCAAAGGACATAACCAAAAACTCAAAATGACCCTGCCGGGTTCAAAAGGTAGTCTTTGGGATATCCACTACCCTAATCTTCAACCGATGGTAACCTTACCAAAGATCAATCTTAGAAAAGTACTGTGACCTTAAAGTTGGGCAAATAGGTCATCAATCCTAGGAAGCAGATACTTATTCTTCATAGTTGCCCTATTCAATTGGCGATAATCTATACACATTCGAAGGGACCCCTCCTTCTTACACATGAAGAGAATCAGATCACCCAAGGGAGAAATACTAGGGAGGATAAAGCCCTTATCTAGAAGATCTTTTAACTACTCCTTAAGTTCTTTCAACTCAACCAGAGATATTTTGTAAGGATGGATAGGACGATGTCAGGAGGAAGATTAATCCCAAAATCAATTTACCTATTGAGAGAAACAATAGGAAAATCATTGAGAAAAACTTCAGGAAACTCATAGACCATAGAGATAGATTGTAAAGAAGGCCCCTCCAAGTTAGAATCTTTAACATGCACTAAATGGTAAAGTCACCCCTTGGAAATCAATTTCTGGGCTCTAAGATAACATATAAACTTTCCTTTGGGCACTATGGAACCACCTTCCGACTTAATCATTGGCTCATTTGGTAATTGGAAACTGACCTTTCGGGTCTAAAAATAAAGAGAGGCATAACCTGAGTACAACTAATCCATCCCCAAGATCACAACAAAGTCTAACATGTCCAACTCTATCAGATCCAATAGGGTCTCCCCACTACAGATGGAAATAGGACAACCCCTATAGACTTTTTTAGACACAATAGAGTCACCCACTCAGGTGGACACAAAAAAGAATTAGAATTAAACTCAGAACCAAAACCAAAATTAATAGGCACATAAGGGATCATATAAGTTAGAGTTGACTCGGTATCAAGCAAATAATATACATCTCGAGAAAAGAGGTTCAATGTACCGATACAACATCAGGGGACGCCTCAGATTCCTAGCGGATGGCAAGATCAAAAAGGCAATTTCGACCAGTGTTGGAACCAAAAGTGGCACCTTTTGGTGCAGGGCCTGAAGAAGTAGCAACAAGAATCTTATTTTCTTTAGAAGAAACTCTAGAAGGACAATCCCGCTATATGTGACCAATCTGACCACAACTAAAACATTGATTTCTCCCCTAGTCACAAACCCCATGAAGCACTTGACCACAAAATTGATAAGTGGGATAGGATGGAGCTAACTAGGCCTTATTGGCCTGAGATTACACACATTGTGCCTTAAACCCGCAATTATTCAAAAAGCAACGATCACTAGATGGCTTAGGGTATGGGGGGCTAGCCGTCGAATAAGAACTAAAATTTCCTCGTGCCTTTCTCTTACCCTACTTCATACCATCTTTACCACCATTTTGATAACCTCCATCCTTCTTAGAATACTTAAATCACTCAGTCTCTTTCTCCGATTTCATTTTGTTTCCTCTTTTCCTCCTTAACTTGTTACATGTGCACCACCAATCTATAAATATACATGTCTTTGTTCAATAGGGAGGACTTGCATTCCAATATCAAATCACAGGACAATGGGAAGTAAATCTCCTCATCCAAGCCCTCATAAAGGATACCAAACTCCAGAGCATAACGAGATAACTATTGAAATTTCAGGGCATATTCTTTCATAATCATCGTACCCTGCTTTAGATTTATGAACTCCTCAGCCTTCACCTCCCACAACTCCTGAGGAAAGAAGTGATCTATAAAAGTACTCAAGAAATCCTTCCATAAAGCCAGCTCTGCATCCTCTCCCTAGACTGATACCACACCTCATACCACTAATATGCCACATTCTTCAGCTAGTATAGAGTGAACTCCACACCCTCAAAATAAGAAACATGCATCACACGGAGAATCTTCTCAATATCATCTATGAACCCTTGAGGATCTTCCTCAACCTTAAAGCTAGTAAAGGTCAGAGATTCATCCTCATAAATTAGCCAAGCCTAATAGCCTCAAAAGATCTGATAGCAGCACTAATAGGACCCGACTGATATGATTGAGATGTCACCAACTGGATCAACAGATGAATAGAATAGCGGAACTCAGCATTGGTAATATGTTCTGGAAGCGACTGAGCAAGAGTGATACCAACGGAAGAAGGATCAGTGGGGACCAGTAGAACTCCACTAGGGCAATCAGAAGTAACGACCCTAGACTAAGTCTGAACTCCTTGAGTAGGACAATCCCCATTCATATTGTCCTCAAGCAGGATAGAGGAGTTTCCACGAACATCAGATCTTCCAAGAGGCATGATCTAAAAAGGGAACAAATAGAAATTAGAGGAGATTCAATATCATAGACTCAACAACCCAAAAGTAGATCACAAAAAAGGGAAACATTCCTAAATGACTCGTATTCTCTCTATTATAAGTATGGCTACACACCCATAAAAGAGACTCTATTTTACATAGATTTGTAAACTCCCAATGACACTAAACCAAAGATCTGATACCAACTTTGTCATGACCCAAACTAGGACTTGGCTGTGATGGGTGTCTCAAGTCCACCTAGGATCAATGACCACACCATTTACCTAACAAAAAAGAACATAACACCTAGCAGCAGTTAAAATTTGAACATACAACAAGATAGCAGATAATAAACTCAAGAAAACTAATATTGTCAATCATCACAACCCAATCCACAATAATATCCACAAAAGCCTCTAAACAATACCAAAAAAATCTAAGTTTGGACATGCTCCCAACTCTGACAATGAGAATGATAATTTTAATGATAACATAAAGTCTTTAATTATACTTAAAGGAAATAAACTAGAGGAATGATCTAGTCTTCCAGACAATAAAATCTCACCTCTTCACCACAACCCATGAACAAACTATTTCGATCCAGCTAACTCTGTGCAAGAAAAGAAAAAGTATCTCCGATGGCTGCATCGTGTGGTAATACAGCGTCAAAAGGCGGTTAGTACATTGAGAACTAACATATAACTCAGGTATAGGTGACAAAATAAAACCAAGTCAAACCTAATTCAAATCCATGTAAGAATCATCATGTACATACATAAATAAAATATTGGGATAGGAAACAAGGCTTATCATGTACTTCAAAATCATTAACCTGGGATGTATAGAATAACCATCATAACAAGGCACCCAAGGCATATATGTGTCCAGCTTTCTCTTAGCTGAAAAGGCCCCAGCTCGTGTGGCCGTACGAACTAGAGAATTATCACATATATATGGACTGTAGAGGACTCGAACCTCTTGGCATATACCAAGAATTACTTAGGCACTCTATAAAAAACATTGGGGACTCAAACCTCCAAATCATAAAATAAGGGGGACTTAAACCTTTCGGTTATTTAGACCCCCACATCGGCAACTGTGGTTTCAAGTATTGGTCCCTCAGGACCTCCACTTTCACAACACAGCTACACAAGCCCCATTAAATCCTAATTAAAACACTTTTCGCACATTCTCATTCATTCACCAAAGAACTTACCATTAAGACACAGAATGGGTATCGTCATACTCTTAAACTTGAAAGTTTATTTCTATGCCATAACTATCACATTATCTTGGGGGAATGCCTCTACCCCCTTTAGTTTATCAATTCAAATTATAGCAAACAAGGATTTCAAAACCCATGTTTATTGTTTAATCATTTATACAATGCAATAACATAGGTGAGTAAGTGAAACTAAGTGATAATTTTAGAATTCAAAGCCATTTACACAAGTGGTTTAAGGGAACACAATTATTCAAAACATCAGTTCGGGGAAAACCATGGCCCCTTAGTTTATTCACCATTCCCATGCACCCCATAAGTTCAAAAACTATAATTAAATGATGAAAAATCATATGTAAACCATAGGAAATATTGTTCAAAAACAAATATTAAAAACCCTCAAATCATGTTCCAAAATCAATATCAAAACCACATGAATAACTATTTAAAATGCATGCTTTCATAAAATAATACTTGAGGAAGAGTAACATGCCAGAAAAATCAAGGATTACGGAGAAAATTTGATCTACAAATCTCTAGATGATCAACCTTTAGAAACCCTAGATACTTATGCTTAAGAGAATTTGAGAGAGAAGAGAATGTGTTTTGATATCTTAAAAGGTGGAGAAAATTGCCCAAAGGTGTTTTGTGGTCATGGGTCACATGTTGGGAAAGGGGAAATGTCCAAAGTATCCATAATTAAAAGCTGAAAATTTGTCGTCGGTGACTATACTTGTAAGGTCACATAACGACTTGTCACCATGAGTCATAGGCAAGACATTTTCTAGGGTACACACACTGTTGTCCCTATGACTTCACCTCATGTCAAGTGACCATATGACTCGTAGGGTCCAAGTCGTATCCAAGATAGAACCATTTAGGTAACTCATTGGTCACCCTTATGATTAGCACATAATGACTCATATAGAGTCACTACAACTCATAAAGTCTAGTCATTGTCAGGGTAGAAAGGTTGACACATTCTTTGGTTGGCCTACGATTTGAGTCTATATGACTCGTATAAAGTCCTTATGACTCATAAGGAGAGTTACTATGTAGCAGTGAGCTCAAAGCATAGAGATTTCTTAGGGACCAATACTTGGGTGTTTCATCCTGCTTTATGTTATTCCACAAATAGATCTCTTTCAAATTATGGTACATCTTCATCAAACAAGGATGAACAGTGTACCTAGATTCATAATCCTCAGCCAAGATCCTCCATCGTAGCCCATCAACATCGGGGACACACAACTTGCCTTGGTATCTTAAGATACCATCACCACTAATCTTAAAAACCATCACTTTCTGTTGGCCCACATCACCCTTAATCCGCATTAGGGTAGGGTCCAAAACCTGTTTCTCTTATACCTCAGCACAAAGGGATGACTTCACCACCCTTTATACTATCACACCTCCATCTTCAGAGTCTAAGAGACGAACCCTAAGGTTATCTAACCGATAAATATCCTTCACTAACTCTTATTTTTTCTAATCCACATGAGATAAGATTCACATAGATAACCTGCTAAGATCATAAGTAACCACGTTAGGTTTACCTAAATGATAGTGAAGACTCATATCATAGTCTTTGAGCAACTCAATCCATATCCTTTGCCTAAGATTCAACTCTTTATGGGTAAATACATATTACAAGCTCTTATGATCAAAATAAATGTTAACATGAACCCCATATAGATAATGGTGTCAAATCTTCAAAGTGAAGACCAGATCCAACAACAAGACCATAGCCAACAATTCTAAGTCATTCATCGGGTAATTCTTGTCATGAAATTTTAACTGTCTAGAAGCATAGGCCACAACCCTACCATGCTACATCAACATATAGCCCAGTCCTACATGGGATGTGTCACAATAAATAACAAATTGTTTAGTACCCTCGGGTAGAGTTAGAATTGGATCCAAAGTCAACTTATCCTTAAACTTCTCAAAACTACCCTTACAAGCCTGAGACCGTAGGAATTTTACCTTTTTCTAGTCAACTTAGTCAATGGGAAGCAATAGAAGAGAAACTTTCCACAAACCTCCTATAATATCTAGCTAAACCCAAGAAACTCCAGATGTCGGTTAAAGTTGTGGGTTTAGGCCACTTCTTAACTTTCTTAACTCTCTGTGGATCCACCATGATCCCTTCACTAGACACAACATAACCCAGATAGGTCACAACATTCAACCAAAACTCAAACTTAGAGAATTTAGCATACAATTACTAATCATTAAGGGTCTGCAACAATATGTGGAGGTGATCAGCATGTTTAGCCTTACTCTTGGAATACACCAAAATATCATCAATAAATACAATGATGAATAAGTTTATAAACTAATGGAATACCAGATTCATAAGATCCATATATATTGTTGGGGCATTCGTCAAACCAAAATACATGACCAAGAACTCATAATGGCCATACTGGATACGAAAAGCAATCTTATGGATATCCACCTCCCCCTCTCTATCCTTCATGTGATGAAAACCCAACCAAAGATCAATCTTAGAGAAGTACTTAGCACCCTGAAGCTGGCTAAATAGGTCATCATTCATAGGAATAGGATACTTATTCTTTACTATCACCTTATTTAACTGGTGGTAATCTATACATATTTAGAGGGATCCATCCTTCTTATTCACAAAGAGCACAGGAGCACCCTACGAGAAAATATTAGGACGAATAAAACCTTTATCATGAAGGTCTTTCAACTGCTCCTTAAGTTCTTTCAACTCCACTGACGCTAGGGAGGGATAAAGATAGGATGAGTGTCCAAAAGAAAATCAATCCCAAAATCAATCTCCCTGTCAGGAGAAACACTAGGAAGATCATCGAGGAACACTTTGGGAAATTGATAGACCACCGGGATAAATTGCAATAAAAGACCCTCAGAACTAGAATCTTTAACTTGGACTAAATGATATAGACATCACATGGAGATCAACCTCCGAGCTCTTAGATACAAAATGAATCTCTCCTTAGGCACTAGGGAACTACCTTCACACTCAGTCATCAACTCATTTAGAATTAGAAACTGACCCTACGGGTCCTATTATCAATAGAAGCATAGAATAACTACAACCAATCCATCCATAAAATCACATCAAAGTATAACATGTCTAACTATATTAGATCCACTAACATCTCCTTCCATGGATAGATACCACACAACCCGTATAGACTCTTCTAGACACAATAGTCACCCACTAGAGTAGACACAATAAAGGGATCCAAAATATGCTCAGGACCAAAACCAAAATGAACAACCACATAAGGGTTACATAAGAAAGGGTATACCTCATATCAAGAAGAAAATACATATCACGAGAAAAGAGTTGTAACATACTAATGAAAATATTTGAAGAAGCCTCAGATTCCTAGTGAGCAGCAAAAGCGTAAAGGTGATTTTTACTAGTTTCATAGTTCAAAATAGCACTCTTTGGTGCAGGAGCTAAAGATGTGGGAAACCAAAACTTTAAGAGCCCCAATAGAAACCCTGACTAATGGAAAACCCCACTACAAGTGGCCCAACTGACCATATTTAAATCAATTATTCCTCTCTTACTCACAAAATCCATTATGCACCTACCCACAAAATCGACAAGGGGAATAAGACGAGCCTAACTGAGCTCCACTAGCTTGTGACTAGGCACCCTATGCCCTAAATCCATAATTTTTCTAAAACTGATAATCATTGAACGACTTAAGATACGGAGCACTAGCCATAGAATAAGAACAAAAGTTGCCCCACATCTTCTAAGACCATTTTCCAGCATCTCTACTACTCTATTATTGACCTCCACCCTGATTTGAATACCAAAAATTTTTACTCCACCTCTCCCAAATTTCTTTCTACTTCTTTTTCCTCCTCAACCTGTTACATATACACCACAAGTCAAAAGATATCCATATCCTTATTTAGTAAGGAGTCTTGCTCTCTAAAATTAGATTGCAGGATAACCCAGAAGTAAACCTTATCGTCCTAGCTCTCATGGAAGACACTAGCTCAAGAGCATAATAGGACAGCTGATAAAACTTCAAAGCACACTCCTTAATAGTCATCCTGCCTTGCTTCAACTTTACAAACTACTCAGTCAGCTTCTGGGAAAGAAATGATCCAAACAATGCCAACTCCACAACATAACCAACAGATTGATCCCACTCCTCATACCACTAATATGCCACATCCTTTAGCTAATATGCGGCAAACTCCACACCTTCAGAGTCAAAAGTATACATAGTTTAAAAGATCTTCTCTATTTTATCTATGAATACTTGTGGATCCTCTTAAATATTAAATCCAATAAAGGTCAGAGAATGAGCCTAATAAACTACCCAAATCGAGGAACCTCCAAAAAACTTAGAATAGTACTAGCAGGAATCGATTGACATGACTGAGATGTCACCAATTGGGTCACCCAATGAATAGATTAGCAAACTCATCCTTAGAAATATCTCTATGGGGCAGTGAGGCATAATCATTATCAGCCTGAAAAGCCTGAGAATGACTAGTAAGTATCAGTAGAACTACACATAGGGCAGCACAATCAGGAGTTGGAGACCTAGACCGGGTCTGAACTCCGTAAGAAAAATAAGCTCCATCGACATTATTCTCAGATGGGATAGAAGGGTTTCCACGTACATCAAATTTTCTTGGAGAAATGATCTAAAATATGGAAAAATAAGGATTAGAGAAGATTTATGACTTTAAACTCTATAGCCCAAAATAGAACAACATGAAAGGGAAATATTAGTAATTGTCTCGTATCTTCTCCTTTATTAGTGTAGCACGATACACTATTGTGTGGATGCCCAGTGAAACCAAATTGAGGCTCTGATACCATCTTTGTTATGACCCAAACTAGGGACTGGCTATGACGGGTATCTTAAGTCCCCCGAGGATCGAAGACCACCCCCTTATTCCCTAGTAAAATAGGATATAATACTCCTAGCAGTGACTAGAATTTATAAATATAACAAGATAAAAATGTAATAATTCAAAGACTTCTAAGAATGTCAGCATCAATATTCAATCCACAGTAACATCCATAAGGTATCTACAAATTCAAAAGCAATCTTAGTTGGGACATGTCCCCAGCCCTAAAAATGACACTGACAATGATAATGTCAATGTGAACTCATTAATTCTAGCCTATGAAAGAAAATTGATGGAATGATCAAGTCTTCTAGAAAATGAAAGCTCACCACTTCACCACAAATGACCGACGAATCGAGTAGATTAATCTAGCATTAAAAGGGAAAAGTAGGATTGCCTTCGAACCCTGTGTCATGTGGGAATGTAGTGTATAGAGATACTTAGTTGGTTGTGCACTAGTATGTAACTCAGGGATAAGGATAAAGTAATGAAAATTCAAAAAATTAATTCAACTCAATATACATGTTCACATATATGTGTACATACATATATACTTATATAAATTATTGGGATAGGGAACAAGGATTAGCATGCACTTTAAAGCTTTAGCCTGGATTATGTAGATTAACCATCATAATAATAGTGCCCACGATCAATATGGGCCATAGCTCTCACCCCCTGGTCGGGCCCCAGTGAGTAAAGTCACACGAATCAAAGAATATTCTTATATGTATGCATAGGGGATTCAAACTTCCCAACCATATACTGAGGTAACTTAAGAACCTAGTTATGTAATGTATTATGGGGGACTAAAACCTCCCAATCATATAATAAGATGGACTCTAACCACCCGGTCACAAGCAAGGGGACTCGAACCTAAGGCCACTTATACCCTCGTGCCGGCAAATACAGTTTATAGTTTTGGTCCCTCGGGACCGCCACTTTCACGACCCATCTACACAACCCTCTTTAAGCCTCATCAAAACATTTATCACACATTCTCATTCATTGAACAATAATAGAAATTTAGGTATACATTGTTGGTATTGTCATTCCAACTACATTTGCAAAGTAAGATCAATATGCCATATGAATTCCATTAAATCAAGAGAACAACTTCCTTTGTTCATTAATACAAATCATCATATTTCAATAACTTCTTTACATCATGCAATTATTCCAAAAATAGTTCCATTAAATTTTAAATGTACTCAAAACCACCTCCACAAAATTGGATTGGGGTTATTACCAATTTAATTGTTAATGTTCACAAATTTTTGGGAAATCACAGTCCCCTAGTTTATTCACCGTGCCCATGCATCAAATGATTTCAAAATCACCATTTAAAACATAAACAATGCATATGTAAACATGAAACATCACATAAACAATAATCATTCAAAACCCTCAACCCATGTTTCAAAACCAACATCAAAACCACATGGAGAACTATTTAAAATACATTCTTTCACAATGTAATAGTTGGGGAAGAGTAACATGCCTAAAATATCAAGAGTTATGGAAAGAATTTGCCGTTGGGAGCTCCAATTGATCAACTTCTTGGAAATCCTAAGTATCCTGCTTGAGCAACTTTGAGAAAGATTGACAAATTATTTCAATTTTTTTTGGGAGTGCTATACTACCCTAAAGGGGTTTTAAGTTATGGGTCCTGATTTGGGGAAGAGGGGAATGTCCAAAGTTCCCTTAATTAAAAGCTAAAAATTTATTGTTAGTGACTACGAGTTACTATATGAATTGTATGGACACATTACGGCTCATCACCATGAGTCTTAGTTGAGAAAGTAGCTGGGGGATCCCTCCAGGGTAAATCTATGACTCACACTCTATGACTCGTTAGGAGACTCTACAACTCATATGGTCCAAGTCATAGTCAAGACCGAATACTTTGGGCATCACACTAGTTTGGCTACAGATAGGAATATATGACTTGTTTTGAGTCTATATGACTTATAGACCTTAGTCATGTCACAACAGATACTCAAGGGAAAAATTATGGCCAAGCTGCAGTTGGGTCCCTAAGACCCATAATGATACGTTATGACTCATTAGGAAAGTCGCATTTTGGGCAGTGAGCTTAAGAACTCAAAAATTTTCAAGGACCAAAAATCTGGGGTATCACATTCTCCCTCCCCCCCTCGGCCTCTTAGTATCATTCATCACCGAATGATAAGATAACATATTTATTAGCACTATTTGACTCCAAATACAACCACACTTACCTTTAACAAAGACCGAAAACAATGGTCATAAGATTAACACATACCTTAAGCACAATTATCAGAATAGGGAACAAGAATGGGTATTTGGACTTTATGTCTTCTTTAGCTTCCTAAGTAGCTTCTTCAATCTTTTGTTTCCTTCATAGAATCTTCATCAAAGCCATAACCTTTGTCCATAACTGGCAGACTTGCCAATCTAAGATCTCAACTGGGACCTTCTCATATAGAAAAAAGTATGATACATTAACACTTCCTAATAGAACCTCTAGGGAAGGAACACTCACGCAGTTTCTCATTATTAAAAAATAAAAAATTGGATGAACAAAACCCGAACAGGGAGGCAACTCTAACTCATAAGACAAATTACCCACTTTATTAAAAATCAAATAAGGGCCCAGATAACAGAAATAGAGCTTTCCCTTCTTTCCAAACCACATTACTTATTTCATAGGAGGCACCTTTGAGATTACCCTATCGCTACATCAAATTCTAATCCCCCTTGCCTCATAACTGCATAGGACTTTTTATGACTTTGGGTAGTCTTAAGCCTAACCTAAATCACCTATACCTTCTTTATAGCCTAATGAACCAAATCAGGATAAAACAACCCAGCCTCTCTAGCCTCAAACCAACCAGTAGGAGAGCCATATCTTCTACTATACAAAGCCTCAAACGGAGCCATCCCAATACTTGCATGATAGCTATTATTACACATAAACTCTAAGAGAGAAAAATGATTAACCCAACTACCTCAAAATCAAGCACACAATACCTTAGCATATCCTCAAAAGTTTGAATTATCTTCTCTGCTTGTCCATCTATCTGGGGGTGGAAAGTGGTGCTATGATTGAATTTAGTTCCCAAATCTCTCAAAAAAGAATGCCAAAAGTGAGATGAGACTTGAGTACATAGATCAGATATAATAGAAACTGGAGCACCATGCAACTTCTTGATCTCTTAAATAAAGAGCTTATCATAATCTTCTACTGAATAAATATTCTTCACTGGTTCAAAATGAGCGGACTTGGTCATCTTATACACAATGACCTAAATCAAATCAAACTACTGGTAAGATGGTGGAACACCAGTAATGAAATTCATATTTATCACTTCCCAGTTCTATTCGGGCAACTCAATCTCTTGAGATAATCCACCAGCTCTCAAGATCTCTACCTTTACCTGTTGACAAACCATACACTTGGCCATAAAATTTGCCACATCCCGTGTCATGACCCGAACTAGGTGTTGGTCTTGAAGGGTGCTCAAGTACACTAAGGATCGGAGACCATCTCTTTACCGACCCAAATAGGACATAAAACCTAGCAGCGATTGAAATCTAAACATATAACAAGATAGCAAATAATAAACTCAAGACAACTAATAGTGTCAATCATCACAACCAAATCCATAGTATTATCCATAAAAGACTATAAATAAAACTGAAAATAATCTAAGTTAGGACATTCCCTCGACTTTGACAATGGAAATGACAATAATATTGTAACACTTCTATTTAAAGAAAATAAATAAGAGGGAAAATCAATTCTTCCAAAGAATGGAAGCTCACCACTTTACCACAACCGACTGACGAATCGTACTGATCCACCTAACTCTATGTAGGAAAAGTAAAAGTATCTTTGGTCCCTACATCGCATGGAGATATATCATTTAAAGTCGATTAATTGGTTGAGCACTAGCATGTAACTTTTGGATAGGGGACCAAATAATACCAAGTAATTCAGCATTTAACATGCACTGAATGGTAAAGACACCCCAAGAAAATCAATTTCTGGGCTCTAAGATAAGACATAAACTTTCCCCTAGGCATTATAGAACTACCTTCCCACTCAATCACCGACTCATTTAAGAATTAGAAACTGACCCTTCAGGACTGACAATAAAGAGAGGCATAACACTAGTGTAACTAATCCATCCCTAAGATCACATTAAAGTCTAACATGTCCAACACTATCAGATCCACTAGTATCTCCCTACTATAGATGGATACCACACAATCCTTATAGACTCTTTTATCCATAATAGAGTCACCCACCAGGGTGGACATAGGAAATGATCAAGAATAAACTTAAGACCAAAACCAAAATAAATAGCCATATAAGGTGTCACAAAATAAAGAGTGCTAATATCAACATTAGGGGGCGCCTTAGATTCCTGGTGGGTGTCAAGAGCATAAAGACAATTCCAACTAATGTTGGAACTAAAAGTGGTACCCTTTGGTGTAAGGGCTAAAGAAGTAGCAACAGGAACATTATTTGCTCCAGAAGCAACTCTAGAAGGATAATTCTATTGTAAGTGACCAATCTAACCACAACTAAAACACTGATTCCTTCCCTAATCTCAAATACCAAGATGTACCTAACCATAAAATTAATAATAGGATAGGATGGAACTGACTTGGCCTCATTGGTCATAGATTGGGAACCTTGTGCCTTAAACCTACTATTATTATAAAAGTGATGATCACTAGATAGATTAGTGCATGGGGCGCTAGACTTCGAGTAGGAACTAGAATTTCCCTATACCTTTCTCTTGCCCCACTGCCTTCCATATTTACCACCACTTTGCTGAACTCTACCCTACTCAAAATACCTAAATCTTTTACTCTGTCTTTCTTCTATTTTAGCCTATTTCTTTTTTTCCTTCTCAACTTATTACATGTGCAACACCAATATAGAAATATCCATGTCTTTGTTAAATAGGGTAGACTTGCATTCCAATACCAAATCACGGCACAACTCAGAAACAAATTTTATCATTCGAGCCCTTATAGAGGATAACAAACTTTGGAGCATAATGGGACAACTAGTGAAATTTCAAGGCATATTATTTCACATATATCTAACCCTACTTCATATTCACAAAATCCTTAGCCTTTGCCTCCTTCAACTCCTAAGGAATGAAGTGATCTACAAAAGCACCTGAGAAATCTTCCCACAAAGACAGTTGTACATCATCTCCCTTAGATTAATCCCACCTCATACCACTGATATGCCACATCCTTTAATGGGTATACAATGAACTCCACAACCTCAGAATAAGAAGCATGCATTACACGAAGAATCTTATCCATCTCATCTATGAACCCTTGAGGATCTTTATCAACTATAATTCCAATAAAGGTCAAAGTATTTAGCTTTATAAATTGTCCAACCCTAATTTCCTCAAAAGAACTCAAGAAACACCAATAGGACCCAACTAAAACACCCTGGGTTTTGGTCCTTAGAAATTTTCTTAGGTTTATGGATTTTGGATATCATATAAGATGGGGTACTAGTCGTATGGTAGGGTATGAGTAGAATGGTCCATTCATATATTGTCCAGTATATGGTGTTGTTGGATGGTTGAGTTTCTTGAATGGGTATGACCTCGATGTGTATGAGTCATATAGTGGGTGACGAGTCGTATGGTTAGGTTTTCCATTATTTAATATAAAACATAATAAATTAACTTAGATTATAGTATGAGTGTCTCACCATGGGTCATGAGATGGGGTACTAGTTATATTGTTCAACTTATATGTTGGACAGTGTTTACCCTTCTTAGATCTGATATGGGTATGGGTTAAGGGTACTTGTCTTACCCTTGGATATGATTAGGGATTTATGGTCATATGTTGGAAAGTATTGGGAGGTCCAAGGTATTTCTAGGGTACGAGTGATGGGTACCACTCATATGATAGGGTACGGGTGGTATGGTCGAGTCGTACCCTCCTGTGGAAAATTAATAAAGTTTAAGTTGGGGGTATTCTTGACATTTCCCTTTATAACTCCTTTGCACCTCATGACATAAAACACCTTTTTATGGATCCACTAACCTATTTGCAAAAAGTCAAACACTCTAAACTCTTTCAAAATCTCTCAAAACACTTAGGTTAAGAAAGAGTTAGGGTTTCCTTCAAGGTGGTCAATTGAGGCTCATAGGGGTGATTTCTTCTCATCTTATTCTCAATATAAGGCAAAATACTTCTCCCTCATTGTTAGTTCCAACTAAAGGGATATTTTATGAATTTCTTTCATGGCAAAATTATTGTATAGTTTGGGTTTTCAAATATATGTTGGGGGTTTTGGTTATAAATGTTTGGTTAAGGTTTTCCCATATTTGAATTATGGATTTACATGCTTTAATAGTTGTTTGGATATTTGGTTGCATGAGAATGGTTAATTAGTACTTGGTTTTGGCTTTGGAATCACTATGCCCCCAATATGTTTGATAAAATGCCTATAAGAATACTTTTACTACATTGTTGGACTTTTAATGGAACTATTTCATGTTATAACTTAGTAATGGAACCCTAAATGGTATAAAAGGTTTAAATGGTTTAGAATGATTAAATAGTAAGATCTTGGTGGTTATGGTTGATCTAATTGAAAGCCTTGTGGTCTACAACGGAATCCCTCAAGTAAACGTAATAATGAAATACTTGTGGGGTATATAAGACTCCCCAAGTCAACTTGATAAATAAACCTATAGGTACAAGGGAATCCCTTAATCTTTGAAATATTGGCTAAGGACATTGATTGCAATATATAGTCCGTAGGATGATACCACCATTCATAGCCTTGGTTAATAATAAATGGAATGGTGGTTAGTTATGTGGTAATTATTTTAATTAGGCAATAATTATGGGGTGTGATAGCTAACCGTAAAGGTGTGAGTTTAATAGACGGACACTGGAAACTCATGTTTGTCGACATAAGAATTGGTCATGATGACCATATATGATACTTATGGGGTACATGGGAATCCTCTAAGTACACTTGTACATATGTATCATAGATAGCAAAGGGTACTTCGGAATTTCTTTCACCTATGGTATCTTTGGTTCATGTGGATAAATGCATCGAGGCCCATTCATATGGTTACACTGGACCCATATAACCCATGGGTGATTTTAGAATGGTTAAGATACACTTACCAGGTTAATAATTTTAAATGCATGCTAAATCCTAAGTACTTGCTAGTGTTCACTCGCTAACCCATCTTCAGGTAGCAATATCCCCACGCGATGTAGAAATCGGCCATTTAATATTATGGATGTCTTTTCATACTTTAGTTATTTCATGAATATTGGTTTTGTCTATGGTTGGGGGCATGTCCCAACCGAATATTATTTTACTTTTGGTTAGAGGATTTGTGGAACTACTATAGGTTGGAATGGGTGATATTGGTAGTGGTGTCAACCTTAGTATTGGCATGGTATTGAGGTTGATACCATTTGATTGAATTTATGATTGTTCCATCCTTTTATGTTATATTACAGATAGGAACTTGGTTATTATTTTGGTTTTGGTAAGGTTATTGGTTGGGTACTGGATAAGTGGACGTGCTTGGGTTGGTCATGGTTATCGACCTATCCCTAAGTCTGGATAGGTATATTTGTATTATGTAGGTATACATTTGGAATTTCTATGACTTAGGTTATGCATTTAGATGGTCAGGTTGGGTAACGGGGGTGGTCCCCAGTCCTAGTTAGATTTGGCATGCCCACTATGACAAGGCTTTGGTTTGGGTCATCTCAAGTTGGTATTTGAGCTTTAGGTTCATAGTCAATTAGGAGTCCACAAAGCCATATCTAGTAGAGTCTCTTTTAAGGGTGTGTAGTATGCCACACTCATAAAAGAGAGGCTACATGGCATTTAGAAATGTTTCTCTTCTTTGTATTCTATTTTTAAGCTTGGAGTCTAAGTTCTAGAATCATCTCGAATTCCTTTTTACTTTTCTCTTAGATCATGCCTTGATGATCTGACGTTTAGAAAAACTCCTCTGTCCTAATTAGGGGTAATATTAATAGGACACGTTCTACAGAGGATCTATAGTCTAGGGGTCTAGTCCCTGATATTTATAGAGTTTCACTAGCTTCTTCTAGTCTCCCTCAGGCTGACGTGATGAATATGGAGTTTTTTCAATTAATTCATATGATTGCTCAGTTGGTGGCTTCTCTGGCTGAGCGTTGTACATTGGGTATTCCATCTTCTGAGGCTATAAGAGTTGGTTAGTATTTGAAGTTGAGTCCAATAACCTTTATTAGTGTTAAGGTAGAAGAGGATCCGCTGGGCTTTTTGGATGATATGAAAAGGATATTCAATATTATGCATGCAAAAAATGTAGAAGGGGTGAAGTTTGCCGCTTATCAACTTAAGGGTATGGCATACCAATGGTATGAGATATCGGGTCAGGCAAGGGGTGATGTTGAGGACTCATCTTAATAGAAGACATTCTCCATTGCCTTTTTGGATTACTTCTTTCCTCAGGAGTTGAGGGAAGCAAAAGTAGAGGAATTTGTTAATCTGAAGTAGGGAAAGATGTTGGTCAAGGAGTATGCCTTAAATTTTCAGCATCTGTCTAGGTATGCTCTAGAAATAGTATCTGATATGAGTGTCAGGATAAGAAAATTCACTTCAGGACTATCTCAGGAGTTGATCCTCGAAAACAAGACTGCATTATTGATCAAGGACATGGATATCTCTAGGTTGGTTATTCATATGCAACAAGTGGAGGAGGAAAAGTGAAAGCAGACTGAGATGAGGGAAAGGTAGGGAAAGAGTTTTAGGTACTCTGAGTAAGGTGGTCAACAACAAAATAGTTAGGATGGTGGTAAGTAGCCAAAGAAAAAGTGGGGGAGTTCTGGTTCTTTGTCTATAGCTAGTACTCCTTACTTGAACCAGTAGGTGATAGGCGTCAGTAAGGTGGTAACAACTTCAGGGCAAAGGGTGCCTAAGCTCAGCTAGTGGGGCATAGTCGGCTTTATCGTGTCCAGCTTATAGATCTTACATTCGGTTGCATTAGGATTTTTGTGATGAAGGGAAGGATAAGTGCTTTAAATATGGTCAGCCAGGCCATATTCCTAGAAATTATCCGGTTGGTAAGGTTGCTTTGGGAGAAAATAAGGTTTTGGTTGCCTCTTTATCTACTCCTACACTAAAGGGTGCTGCTTCTGCATTTATTTCTACTTATGGTATTGGCACAGGCCGGGATAGGTTTTATATTCCTACTACCCAACAAGAGTCTGAGGCATCACCTAACATCGTGACTGGTATGTTACAACTCTTTTTTTGTGATGTGTATTGCTTACTTGATATGAGGTCTCTTTCATACGTTACCCCATTTGTGTCTATGTATTTTAGTTTTGATCTCGAGGTTATTTCAAATCCCTTTTCTATTTCTACCTCGATAGGTGACTCTATGGTTGCTAAAAGAATCTATAGAGAGGTATCTATTGGTAGTAAGGAGACTTAAATTGATTTATTCAAATTAGATGTAGTTGATTTTGATGTTATTTTGTGTATGGATTGGTTACTTTCATGCTATGCATCCTTATATTATCAAACTCGTAGGGTTGTCTTAGGGTTCCTAGGTGAGCCGATTATTCAATGGGAGGCTGATTCCTTAACTCCCATAGGGAAATTTATATCATATCTTCGGGCTCGGAGATTAATCTCTAAAGGGTATCTCTATCATTTGGTCCAATTTAAAGACTATAACTAAAAAGGTCCTTTTTTACTTTCGATTCTGATGGTGAATAAGTTTCTCGAGGTCTTTTTGGATGATCTTTCTGGTTTTCCTATGGATAGGGAGATTGAGTTTGGGATTGATTTGGTTTCGGACCCTCATCTAATATCTATTCCCCCTTATATAATGTATCCAGTGGTGTTAAGGGAACTCAAGGCACAACTTAAGGATCTTTTGGATAAGAGTTTCATCTATCCTAGTGTGTCCCCGTGGGATGAATTGGTGTTATTTGTGCATAAAAAAGATGGTTCCCTTCGAATGTGTATTGACTATAGGCAGTTGAATAAGGTAACTATTAAGAACAAGTATCCTCTTCCAAGGATAGATGACTTGTTTGATCAGTTGTAAGGTTCCAAATTCTTTTCTAAAATAGATCTTTGGCCTAGGTATCATTTGCTTAATATTAGGAAGATGGATATCCCTGAGACAACTTTCTGTATTCGGCATGGGCAATTTGAGTTTTTGGTTATGTCACTTGGTTTGACTAACGCCCACGCCCCGATGGCATTCATGGACCTGATGAATAGGGTCTTTCATTAATTTTTGGATCTTTTTGTCACTGTGTTCATTGATGAAATTCTGGTGTATTCTAAGAGGGAGGTGGATTATCCTAATCACCTTTGTGTGGTGTTAAAACCCTTAAAAGAGCAGCTGTTGTATGCTAAATTCTCAAAATATAAATTCTGGTTGAACGTTGTTACTTTTCTGGGTCATATTATTTCTAGTGAGGGGATCATGGTGGATCCCCAAAAGGTGGTAGTGGTTAAGAAGTGTCCCAGACCTATGACTCTAATCGAAAATCAGAGCTTCTTAGGTTTGGTCAAGTACTATAGAAGGTTTGTGGGGAGTATTTTGATGATAGCTGCCCCACTGACTAAGTTGACTCAAAAAAAGATAAAGTTTTCTTAGTTGGATGCTTGTGAGGGTAGGCTTGAGAAACTGAAGGATAAGCTAACTTCAACTTTGATTTTGCCTTTGCCTGAACGGAATGAGGTATCTGTGGTTTACTATAATGCATCCCGCGTGGGACTTAGTTGCATTTTGATAAAGCATAGTAAGGTGATTGCCTATGCTTCTAGGTAGTTGAAGGTACTTGAGAGAAAGTATCCTACTCATGATTTAGAGCTTTAAGCAGTGGTGTTTGCTTTGAAGATCTGGCGGCACTATTTGTATAGAGTGAAAGTAGGACATCTTTTTTTATCATAAGATTCCACAGTATGTGTTTACTCAGAAAGATTTTAAACTCAGGCAGAGGAGATGGATTAAGCTTCTTAAGTACTATGACATAAATCTTTACTACAATCAAGGTAAGGCTAATATTGTTGTTGATGCTCTTAGCAAATTGTCGATAGGGAGTTTTGCTCATATGGAAAAGGAGAATAGGTAGTTGGTAAAGGTCGGTTCATTGAAAATGTATCATGATCCCAAGAAGATGTATTGATAGAATGGAATGAAGAAGGATGTGATTGATTTTGTGGCCAAATGAATGGTGTGTCAGCAAGTCAAAGTTGAGCACATGAGGCCTAGTGGGTTTTATCAGGAAATAGATTTTTCGGAATGGAAATGGGAGGTAATCAACATAGATTCAATTAATGGTCTTCCTCGATCTTGAAACCAATTTTATTTGTTTTGGGTCAACATGGATAGGATGACAAAGTCGGCTTGCTTCTTTCTAATGAGGACTAATATTTCAATGGAGGATTATGTGAGTTGTATCTTTATGAGATTGTGAAGCTGCATAGGGTACCTATTTTAATTATCTCTAATCATAGTACACAGTTTTTATCTCACTTTTGGTGGTCATTTCAGAAGGGGTTGGGTACTAAGGTTAGTCTGAGTACTGCTTTTCACCCACAGATAGATGGAAAAGTAGAAAGTACTATTTAGATATTAGAGGATATGCTTTGTGCATGTGTGATTGATTATGGTGGTAGTTGGGTTGAGAATTTACCTCTTGTAGAGTTTGCTTACAATAACAGCTATCATTCTAATATTGGTATGGCCCTTTTTGAGGCATTGTATGGTAGGAGGGGTAGATCTCCTATTGAGTGGTTTAAGCTTGGTGAGACGGATATGTTTGGTGCAGATTTTGTCTATTAGGCTATGGAGAAGGCAAAAGTTGATTTGGGATAGGCTTAAATTTTCCCAAAGTAGCCAAAAAGTCCTATACGGATGTAAGGCGTAGGGACTTAGAGTTTAAGGTTGGGGACAGGATGGACCTAAAGGTGTCTCCTATGAAGGGAGTAATGCAGTTTGGGAAAAGGGGAAGCTCAGTCCACGGTATATTGGTCCTTTTGTGTTTTTGAGGAGGGTTGGCAATATTTCATATGAATTGGAGTTGCCTTCTAATTTAAGCACCATTAATCCGATATTCCATGTCTCTATGTTGAGAAAGTGTATAGGTAATCCATCATCGGTTGTTCCTTTCGAAGAATTGGGTATCTCGGATTATCTGTCTTATGAAGAGTTCTAGATTGAGGTCTTGGATAGGTAGGTTCATCGGTTGCGGACCAAGGATATAGCTTCGGTTAAGTTTCTATGGCGGAACCACAATGTGGAAGAAGCTACTCGGGAAGAGGAAGAGGACATAAAGTCCAAGAATCCACATCTATTTTTTGCTCCAAATATTTGTGCGGAAGGTATGTGTTCTTGATCACATCTTTGTTTTCTAACTTGGTTAAAGAAAGGTTTATTTCCTAGGATCTTTGTTTTCTAACTTAGTTAAGGTTGGAATGGTTATGTTGGGTTGTAACTCATGCTTGTAATACCTTGTCCGTTATTCGGGGATGAATGATCCCAGTGGGGGAGACTAAAATACCCTGGGTTTTGGTCCTTTAAAATTTTCTTGGGTTTTTGGCTTCTAGACATCATATAAGTGTGGGTACTAGACGTATGGTAGGGTACGAGTAGTATGGTTCAGTCATATATTTTCTAGTGTTGGGTAGTGTTGGATGGTTATATTTCTGGAATGGGTACAACTTGGGTGGGTACGAGTCGTATGGTGGGTGACGGGTCATAATGTTGAGTTTTCCTTTACTTAATCTAAAACTTAGTAAAGTAACTTTGATCTGAGTACAAGTGGCTCACCATGGGTCGTGATATGGGTAAGGGTCGTATTGTTCAACTCATATGTTGGACGGTGTTAAACCCTCTTGGTTCTAATATGGGTATGGATTAAGGGTATTGTTCGTACCCTTAGATATGATTGGGGCTTGGTGGTCGTTTGTTGGATAGTGTTGGGGGGTCCAACGGATGCATAGGGTACGAGTGGTGGTTACCACTTGTATGATAGGGTACGGGTGGTATTGTGGAGTCGTACCCTCACATGGGAAATTAATACAGTTTAAGTTAGGGGTATTCTGGATATTTCCACTTATAAATCCTTGGGTAAAATTTAATGTATCCCAAAATTACACTCCAAATAGAAGTATGTCGTGGTCGATTGCAAATGTAATAACCCAACTAGGTTGGGGTCGATCTCACAGGGAAAACATTAATAGTTTCTTGACTTTATGTAATCCATGAGCAGTACGGGAAAGTAAATAGGGGATCTTAGCCTCAATCAGAAGTTGTAACTGAATCTTGCGTGCTTTTGAGTTGTAGACAATAGAAAACGGACACCAGGCTTGTGTTCCCCCTAGCTTCTTAACTCCGTGAATTTCTCTTGTTCAACCCAACTATTTTGTGGATTTGCATGCAAAGTCTGCATGATAGGAATTTTCAGCTGTAGGTTAGGCGTGAAGATAAATCTCACCCTTTACTGGTTAGGACTCAAGATGTCACCATGTTTCTCCTTGCTATGACCTCAGTTCACTATCACTGGTTAGGATCAAGTGATTAGATAAGATGCGGGGACTAAATGGTGTAGGTAAAAATCCCAAATCACTGTCTTAATCTTCTTTTCCCAATCAGAAACTCCTTGTTAGGGATGGATACGAATGCGGGCTATCTCAAGCTCCTACAGCTTCTATGAGATTAACTATTGCAAAGAAGATTAAGATACATGCATTAACTCTATAATAGATGAATATCACACTTCTTCTACATAGCTAACCCGCCGGGGTTCCTAAAACCCTAGTTAAGGAGATTAGTCTCTCATGTTTGTGCATGAAACCATGATTATCAATGAAGAACACATATTATTAATAAGATGAATAAACTCAAAAGTTTTGAATTGAATAAGAACCCAAAATCTCAAGAATAATTGTAAAAGTATGTAAGGTATTGTAATAATGAGTAAGAGTACGTAACCTAATAACAGGTAAACACTACAGTAATTATAGTATCTTAAAATAACATAAAAATCCTAATAAAAATGGGAAATGTAAAGTTATGTTGCTAATCAGTACGACTCAGTCTTTAACTCGTACCGATATCATATGAGTCGTACCCTACCTTCTCATATCCGTTCCAATGTCTGATCTCCCAAGGCTTCAACTTTATATTCATTATATGACTTCTGTTTACGAGTCATACTTATCCATATGACATGTGTCCTTCACCGTATCCACCTGGGGCATCTTTCCTTCCAACCTTTTAACGCTGGTTTGTGTACGACTTCCCTATATGAGTCATACTCATACTTCCGACTCATATACTTCTGAGACTTCAACCATTGGATGGTATCTTAGGTTCTGTTATGCTTGTGACTTCTCCGTATAGCTCGTATCTTAGATTACAACTTAAATACTTGAGTCGTATCTTCCCCATACTTATCTTTTCAGATTGCCTTTTGGTTCTGTTGTACATATGAGTCATGTTGAATATTTACGACTCAAGAGTTGACTCATACCTTGATCAGAATTGGTCTTTTCTAGGTCTTTTTCTTCCCTTTTTTTTCCAACACTGTTGTAGACCTATATTACCTACAATTTACACGATATTGCATCATATCTAACAAAATATTATAAGTTCACTTATAAATTTGTGATTTTAAGCATCGAAAGTGTCATGTTTCCATGACACATCAACACCCTCAACTTAGACTTTTGCAAGTCCTAAGGCAAACAAAACCACAAAATATTTTCTAACACAGAGATGATGCTTAAACAGAAAGGTCATAAGCTACCCATGGCAATGATTTTGAACTTTAATTTTAATCTTGTTAGTCCCCTCCTAAGTTTAACTTTGAAAGACTCAAACTGCATATAACGATTTAGCACATAAAGAAACTTGAGGGGATACGATGATGGAAGAACATTAATAATAGACAACTGGGCATAAACATAAATTACATTCACTAAACAATCTAGCAACCATGAAAATAACCTATGTGCGCTAAGCGAAAGAAATCCTATTCACTCTCAGTATGGATAAATCAAACTATTCAGGGATATAATAAAAGAATCTCTCACTCACAAAGAAGGGTCACCCATGTATACAGAATACCATAGGCTTGCCCTTCTGCTCTTATCCTAAGTTCTTAGACAGTCACGGTAAGATCACTATAGGAATTTATTCGGCTTGTAACATAGGCCTGGGATGGTATGATATCTTTTGGGATTTATCTAGTAACTAAGTCTCCTCGACACTATGCATTTCTCGAGGTCCATTTATTTTTCCACTTCTTCTTTTATTTCCACCCTTATGCCTCCCTTTTTCATGTAAGCAGATTCAACTTAGGTCGGGTAGGGTTTTCACACTTTTATTTTTCTTTTCTTAGTTTTTTTTCTTTTCATCACAACTTTTCTTTATTTTATTTTCTCCACACCTGCTCAAGTTTCAACTATATTCCTTCTACACACTTTCTTCATACTCATTTTATCCTATACACCCCTATAATAGCCACCCTCAACTTAGGCAATTTGCCTGAGTTGAGGTGCACAGTATCCACAGAGGACCAGGGCCAAAACAAGTTCATTGTAAGGTAAAGGGGAAGGTGAAATTGGAATAATAAACAACAAACTTAGTCTATTAAGGCTCAAATATTTAGATCAAAGGGATTCATTTGTTTGGTTAAGGCATTTTAGGCCCAAGTAGACTCACATAAAAGGGGCCTATGATCATCTCCTACTTAAATTTCCTAGACCTAGGTAAAAGCATCCGGGCAAGTTCTAGATGTCAATGCACCGCGAACTTAGTATACTTTACACGCACTTGCCAAAGGTTACACTACTAAGTACTAGTCATCCAGGTATCCAACTGTTTGTCCCTAATTGTTCTATCCCTAATCCTAATGCCATTTCAGGATTCACAAAAGTCTCACATATATATACATATCACATTGTAAACAAATTTTTTAGATGGGTGAACTTTTCAACACAATTTCCATTTTACACAAATTTTCAACAAAAACATTTCAAATCAATAGTGTTTCCAAATCCACAAATCAATTAAAATCAAAATTTCATCACACATAAAAAATCTCTCAAAAACCATAATCAAAATTTGTTGCCATAGGTGTTGATTTTCTCCCTATCTCAGCTACCAGCACCAAAAACCTACGAGTCATAAAAGACTTTTCGCTACTTATACTTTTCAACTACTCCTAGATTTCAGACTCAGATATGCCCCTACCGCTAACTGAAAATCGTTGAACTACCCTCAGTGCTACAAAAAATAAATAAAGTAAGGATGGAAGGTCACACCTAGGCACTCAAGGCACCGACGCATCAACATCATCCCATAGGCCCTCAAATTGGCTCTCACTCTTATCAGCTACCATCTCATCAGTCGATACTGCATCAATAATAATAGTCGGGGGCACCACACTTTCTCTCTCAGTAACAATAGGTGGTCTCGATCCACCAGTTCTAGAGGCCATCTCTCAAACCTGTGTTTCCCAATCCCACTTGCTCTGAATGCTCTCAGCTCTAGCCTTCTTTACAGGTTCCTTTTCTTCTTTTCTTTTTCTCCTTTTCTCTTTTCTCGCCTCCTTGGTCTTCTCAACTGGTGCTTGTACTGGGTTTGGTATTGTCTAAATTTTTGAAACCTAAATCATAGGAATCATTGTCTCAGTTACAGGCTCTAAAACAACCGATCTATCATATAATTCAATGACCATCCTTTTGATCTCTGCAACCTCAAATTTGACCTCAGTACTATCAAACGTCTGCCTACTACTCAACTGTCAAGTAATCCTTGACTCAATTATGTCCAACATCCCTTGGACCCGTCTGTCTTAGCTTGCAAACTATGAGTCGAGCTAGGGCTTTACGCCCTCATCCATATCTCCAACCTTAGCCATAAGTATGGCTAGTCTGGTTATTACCTCAGTCCATAGTGCTTGTGAAATCATCATAACATAAGGAGGCATACCTCGGGGCTTGGGTGGCACTAACTATACTGGTAGTGGGGCTCTAAAAGTACCCATTGCATATATTTGTTTAGTCTATTCCTGTGCATCTACTGCCTTAGCATTCTTAGCCTGTCCATCCTGTGGGAGCATACCTACCAATATGTCTGATGCCTATCTTACCTGTTGGGCCAAAGGATTTGCCACATATCTAATCAACCCCAAATTAGTGGTTTTTGTGGCCTCAATTATCTCATCTATACCAGGGAGTTCCAGAACTCCCTCAGTTAAACACATCTGTATAATCAAGCAAGGGTAATCCAATAATGACTTCTCACACCTAACTGCACGATCCCTTATCTCTTAGGATAAAAACTCTGCTACATCGAACTCATAGCCGGCTATGAAGTGGGTTATCATAGTTTCCTGAATCAGGATCAGTACATTATCTCCCATAGTTGGACACAGATGGTGTCAGGACAATGTCCACCATGCTTTACCCTCAAAGTTGAGGGTACTTTTCTTAATCTTCTGTGAGACCACCCCGGGTCCTCCTACAACCCAAATTGCATTTTCTCCACTGGAAGCTCTATGCTTCATAATCAACCTAAAAATAACCATCTTGTAATTTGAAGCCAGTGTCCTCTTAGAAATCTTCCTCATTTCTTCCATTGGGTAATCCATTTCCCCAGTGTTGACCAATGTCTGATACTTCAATCCATACAAAAATCTCCCAATAGTAGTAGGGAAATATCTACCCGAACTTCTCTAATCATGAGTGACGTAATTGGCTTACCACCCTTCCATAACTGACCTTGTGGGTATTGCCTCTGAAGTTCTTCTTTGTACGCTGCATAGAATTCCAAAATGAGCACCTTACTATAGTTTCCAGGCGCTTATTTCATCCACTCAAAACCATACTAATAGAAGTGCTCCTTGAATTTGGGCAATTCTATCATCCTGATAGTAGTCAATATCCGCTCTGGATATAACACCCTTCTAATCTTGCCACTCAAAAGTTAGAATAGCCCACTTTAAATGTCTCCTTTATTCTGGGGTACCTCCATCATTCAATGATGGGCACCAGAGTAGTGGTAAGTATGAGTGTGGGGTCTTGTCAGGCTATCGGAGGCACCTTATTCACTTCCTCTACAATATCATCAATCCCAAAACTTACCTCTTCTAAAATAGATTCAGACTCATCATCATCATCTAATGGTGGTGGTGTGTGTGGAGGAAAGACAGAGGGGTTCATTCTTCTCGAGCCCCGTAGAGATGGTGATTTCCCTAGGATGCAACCTTTTTCCCCTTGCTATCTCAGCTACTTTCCATTTTTATGAATTTTTCCCCATTGAGGTACCTTTATATAACTCACCGCTACTATCAGTTGACATATCAAACTCAGAACCACTAGATTCTAAGTTAGTAGTTGGTGCCCTGCTTATTGTTCTTTTTTACAGGTTGGTTAGAGGAGGATACATTCTGGAGGCATGGTTCCTTAAAATATACCATTGTTAGTAAGTAATAAAATAAAATAAAAACAAAAATTTGAAATTAAAGTTCAGTATGCATGTATTGGTAAGGGTAAAAGTGGGGAATACTAGTCGTATTGACTAGGTATGACTCATATGGTTGAGCTGTATGCAACTCAGTGCATGAAACTTGCTCACTGGTCAGCTTATAAATCTTCCAAACTAGTCGTACCTACATGGTACGACTCATTACTATCAGTCAAAAGTAGATCAGGAAAATTTAATACAATTTTAATCCTCTGAGGTCTATACGACTTTAAGTGTATGAGTCGTATGGCTTGTAAATGAATCGTATGGATGAGTCATATATCTTCTAGAGCCTTAAACTTGTTAGATTTCCATATTTTCATTGGGTACGTATCCCATTACGACTTTGTACCAGTGGGTATAAGTCGTAAGGGGTCTAGTATCCACTATAATATAGAATTCTAACTTTAAAGTTTGACTCCAAAGAAAATACCCAATATAATTTCAGAAATATCAATCAATTTTGGATAAAATAACACATAATATCACTACCTAGATCCCAATTTATCCCAAACTTTCATTTTTAACCTAAAACCCAAGAGCTAGGGTTCCAAAATTTGATAGTCAAGTAATAGGAACTCAACGCAAGTTAGCAACAACTCCTAGATTCAAGTTCAACTTGAAATAGCAAAGGTTTTCATTCAAAAACTTACTTGAATGTAGAAGAGAGTATCTTGCTCTAGTTTTCACTTATTTTTTTCCAAATCCTTAGTTAAGTTTGTGCAAAATGGAAAAATCGAGCAAGATGGTAGTTGATTTTAGTTGTGTTGAAGAGATTTCAATGATTTTGGAAGCTTGAAATTAGGAACAAATGGTGGTGAGTGTGTTTTGGATTTAGGGTACCCAATTTAGTGCCCTATTTCTTATTTAAACCAAGTTTTGGTTTGGGTCGACCCGTGATCCTGACTTGGTAAGCATGGGCATGAGTTATGGATTCGACTCATACCCAGGTACAGGCAGTTTCATTGACTCATGTAGACCTGGAATCTTACCTGGTTTCTTGAGTGGATACGACTCAAGGTGATGAGTCATACCTTAAGGGTATGACTCGTTCTGAGAATCGTATCCATTAAAGAAACGTTTTCCTGCTTTTGATTTTCTCCCAGGTTAATACGGCTCCTACTCATGAGTGGTACCTCTATATTTGACTCATAAAGAGTTCATATAACTAGAACTTATCAACTGCTTGAGAATAAGGTATGCTCCACAAGGCTATTCCCATACCCTCACTGGAATTTCCTTTTGACGTCTAAACTTGTCTTAAGCATTTATCCTTCCATCACAAGCCTTCTGGTGTTATTTACACTAAATTTATAGATGGTTCATTATCCATATATCATCATAATCAAATCAGCAAGCAATCCTATAGAATCAAATACCACGGATTAGAGCTCAAAATAACATAACATCCGTGTGATGTTGGGCGTATTTATACGTCTAAGCACCATAACTTACCCATGTTTTAGCTAAGTTTTGAGGACAAAGTACATAATTCTTGCACTTTTAGTCTATTTTTAGTTAAGTAAGCTGACCTATGTGATTAGCATGCTTTTCAGGTACTAATGAGGAAGATTACAGCACTTTGAGGACCTGTGGACAGCAAAGGAAAACTTCACATAAAAAGGAAAGCAGCTCTTGAACTGAATGTGACGCATGGGAACTTTTTCCAGGGCAAACTCAATATTTTTAAATAGTTAAGGATGCAGTAGCAATTTATTAGAGAAGGATGTTATTAAAAGCATGATTGCTGAAATTTTAGTTAAATCATTAACATTCTGTATTATTTGAAAAGAGGAGAAAGCGGCTTAGCTTGAGGACAGAGAGAGAGAAATGCGTTTCTCTCTTATTTTCGCTAGTCATCTTTATCACCAAGATCATTCTAATTTTTGGTATGATGAATATTTCTAGTTTGATTTCTATTTTATTCATGAGTAGCTAAGTTTATTTGCTAGGGTTATGGAAACCTTGTAGTATACTCTCTATTGCTATGGGTTTTTGAATTTATGATGTGTTAATCCACTTATATCATTACTCTCTTCATTTTGATTGAATTCTCATGGTTCCAAACATAGAGAATGCGCCATTATAGCAATAACTTGTTTGATAGAAAAGCTACTGTTTGGAAAAGAGAGTGTGACAAGAAAATAGGGTTTCCAACCTCTATTTTACACGTTAATGCCCTAGCAGGATTAACTTCTTGGAAAGTTCGTACAATTGGGTGTACACTTTGGATTCGAGAGAACTAAGGTGAATAAATACTTGATGGTTGAAAAACACTTGGCTTTAGAATTAGAATACGTCTCTCTATAAGTGCATGCATGTATAAAATCTGTATTACTCATAGTTAATAGAGAAGTAGAAGCTACAAGTTGGA
>NC_061119.1:181173728-181203024 GCF_002878395.1 Capsicum annuum
CGAGAGAACTAAGGTGAATAAATACTTGATGGTTGAAAAACACTTGGCTTTAGAATTAGAATACGTCTCTCTATAAGTGCATGCATGTATAAAATCTGTATTACTCATAGTTAATAGAGAAGTAGAAGCTACAAGGTGGACATAACCCTAACTTGTCATTCTCTGTGATCAAATATTATTACACATATCATCTCATCAATACACTGATAATATTATTGTGCACCTAAACTGAAACCCCCTTACCTTGGAACCTTCGATCAACAGTATAATAATAATCGTAATACTTAGTGATCATAGTATTCCCTGTGGGATTCGACACCCAACCCAGTTGGGTTCGATATTTGACAACGACCGCTTGTACTTTATAAGGAGAGTTGTAATTTGGGTGTATCAAATTTTGGCGCCGTTGCCGAGGAATACGGTTGTCAACTAAGTTTGTGATAGTTAATAGACCCTTTGGTCAAAGATTCTCAAATTTTACTTTTTGTTTGTTGTTTTTGTTTTGTTCAGGTTTAGTGGATTGCATGCCAAATACACGGAGATCTGGTCAGCCATTATTACCTATAAATCCTGAACCACATCTTCTTGGCAGAATGGATGCGCAATGAGACCTTGAAAGGATAGTTACTCAATAGGAGCAGGCTAGATTAGCTGCATTGGCAGCTGCGCAAGTAAATCAATAGAATGCTGATAACCCAGGTCGGGTACCAAATCTTGATGATGAGGACCTGGGTGATGATGAGTTATTAAATCCAAGGCGTGCAGATGATGTGGTTGCACCAGTGAAAAAGAATACCAACAGAGATCGTCAAGCTAGGATGAGACCTGAACGCCGAGATGTGCAAGTTGCTTTTGATAATGATGATGACGACTTGGATAGGGCTGGTGCCACAGGGGCTATTATTCCTCCGCCCTTGGCACCCAGAGCCAAGTTTAATATCACTAGCACCATGATCCAGCTATTGCAACTCAAAGGGTTATTTGGTGGACTTGCAGGCGACGATCCGAATATGCATCTGATTAATTTTATCTCAACATGCAAATCATTTGACAATCTAGGGGTTGGACAGAATGCAATCCGGCTGCGCTTATTTCCATTGTCTCTATCTGGAGAGGCAACTCTATGGTTAAATGGGCTTACTCCTAACTCTATTACCAATTAGAGACAACTGAAAGAAGCTTTCCTAGAAAGATTCTTTCTGCCATCCAAGAGAGCACAATTAAGAGATGAGATAAGCAATTTCAGATAGCTTCCAACTGAAGCTCTCCACGTGACATGGGAGAGGTTCAAAAAGAAGCTTATGTGGTGCCCAAATCATCAGATGACCAATGTCCACTTGATGGAAATATTATATAGGGCTTTGAACTCAGTGACTAAGCCAGTGGTTGATAATGTTGCGGGTGGGTCATTCATGGACCTTCCTTTTATTGAGGCATATGATATGCTGGATCATATGACAAAGCAGAGTAGAGCTTGGCATACCAGGGATTCTGAGGTAGCAAGCTCTACTGTATCTACTAGCATGACAGAAGAACAGAGGCGAAGAGAAGAGAAATGTGACCAGGATATGGCTCACATAAAAATGTAGATGGACCTTCTTACCAAGCATTTATTATCAGGGAAGACAGCAAAGGTCAAAGCTGTTGTATCACAGGGAAGAGATAACTCTAATTCTGAGGAGGAAGCAAATTACTTAAATAATCAGGGGGGTTTCCGAGGAAATGTCCAAGGAAATAAAGGTAGGAGCTATTATGAAAAATCCGGATACAAGGATCGATACCAAGGGAATTGGAAGAATAAGAATGACAGGAGCAGTTTGTATGTCCCTTCTGGAAATCGTGAAGCTGTTGTACCCAGCTCTGGGAAGATGTCCATAGAGGACATGATGACCAAGCTTTTAAAAGGAGTGGAGGCAACCAACACGGGAGTAGTTGAGGTAAAAAATGATTTGTCCTCAATGAATCAATTGGTTGACTCGTATTCCACTTTAATAAAACAGCTGGAACAACAAATGAGTCAACTATCGGTGGCATTTAATCAAAGAAAAGCTGGCACTTTACCTAGTGACACTGTGCAAAATCCAAGGAAAGATGGATCATGTTTGGCTATTACCACCAGGAGTGGTAAGGTGCTGGAAAATCCATCCAAGGGCAAGCCTGTGGTTGATAATATAGAAGAGAATGTTATTGTGATGATTCTGTAGAAGTTGAAAATCAGAATGAGAACGTTCATGATACTACACCTAGATGTCAGCAGTCTGAAAAGATTGATAATGGGAAGCACAATAAAAAGAAAGTGGTGGAGAAAACTCTTCCAAATCCACCACCACCTTTTCCTCAGAGACTAAAGAAGAAGGCTGATGACACCAGGTTCAGCAAATTCATGACCATGTTGAAGCAGCTGACTATAAATGTGCCTTTGGTGGAGGCACTGGAGCAAATTCCAGGGTACGCCAAATTCATGAAGGACCTTTTGACAAAGAAAAGGGCAGCGAGCTATGAACTGGCAGATAATTTTCATCATTGCAGTGCAATTGCCACGAGGTCTTTGGTACAGAAGAAGGCAGATCTGGGTGCTTTCACTATTCCTTGCACGGTTGGATCTTTAGATTTTGCCAAGGCTTTATGTGATTTGGGGGCTAGCATTAATTTGATGCCACTAGCCATTTATAGGCAGTTGGGGTTGGGGGATCCTACACTAACCAACATGCGGCTTGTAATGGCAGATAGGTCGGTGAAATGACCTGTTGGTATCTTATATGATTTATTAGTAAAGGTTTCTACCTTCATTTTTCCTGCAGACTTTGTTATTTTAGATTGCAAGGTGGATTTTGAGGTGCCCATAATCTTAGGTCGACCTTCCTTGTAACAGAAAGTGTACTTATTAATTTGCGAGCAAATGAGCTTTTATTTCGGATGAATGACGAAGTGGTACGTTTTGATGTATACAAATCAATGAAGCATCCCAAGGATATGAATGTGTTCTCTATATTTGATGTTTATTATGAGGATGAGAAAGAACTATCTTTAGAGAAGCAGCTTACTGTAGAGCCATTGGCTGCTGTGCTTTTGAACTTTGATCATGAGGATGTTAAAGAGTACGAAGAAACTATCTGTGCTTTGACAGGAATGGGATCATATTCTTATGCCCCCAAGAAGCTGGACCTTGACCTTAAGAATTGACCTTCACCACTGGCAAAGCCATCCATTGAAGAGCCACCGGTGCTAGAATTGAAAGAGCTACCAAGTCATATAAGGTATGTGTTCTTGGGTAGTGGAAAATACACTACCGGTTATTATTGCTACTGATTTAGGTGAACAACATGTAGAGTATCTCATCTCTATTCTGAAGAGGTACAAAAGAGCTATTGGTTGGACTATTGCTGATATAATTGGTATCCCTCCTGGCATATGTATGCATAAGATTCAGCTAGAGGAAGATTGTGTACCCACTATTGAGCATCAACGTCGTCTAAATCCACCTATGCAAGAGGTGGTGAAGAAAGAAATCATAAAGTGGTTAGATGCAGGGGTGGTGTATCCAATCTCAGACAGTAAATGGGTGAGTCCTTTACAATGTGTGCCCAAAAAAGGGGGCATGATAGTAGTAGAAAATGAGAAGAATAAGCTAATTCCACTCAGTCCTATCACAGGGTAAAGGGTGTGTATGGATTATCGGAAGCTAAACTCATGGACGTTAAAGGACCACTTCCCAATGCCATTCATGGATCGAATGCTTGATCGATTGGCAGGAAAAGGATGGTTCTGTTTCTTGGATGGTTATTCCGGATATAATCAGATTTGCATTGCTCCTGAAGATCAGGAGAAGACCACTTTTACATGCCCATATGGTACTTTTGCATTCAAACGAATGCCATTTGGGCTATGTAATGCACCTGCCACTTTTTAGCAGTGTATGATGTCCATTTTCTCTGATATAGTTAAAGACACCTTGGAGGTGTTTATGGATGACTTTTCGGTTGTAGGTGAGCCATTTGAGTCATGCTTGGCAAATCTGAGTATGGCTTTGCAGCGATGTGTGGAATTCAATCTAGTGCTAAATTGGGAGAAGTGTCATTTTATGGTTAAGGAGGGCATTGTTCTCGGGCATAAAGTCTCTGAAAAGGGAATTGAAATTGATCGAGCCAAGATTGAAGTTATCGAGAAACTACCATCTCCAATTTCTGTGAAGGGGGTTCGTAGTTTTCTCGGTCATGCTAGTTTTTATCAGAGGTTTATTAAAGACTTCTCCAAGATTACAGACCCATTATGCAAACTTTTGGAGAAGGAGGCAAAGTTTTACTTTGGTGAAGATTACTTGAAGGCATTTGAATGCCTCAAAGGAAAGCTAGTTGAAACCCCTATAATTGTAGCACCCGATTGGTCTCTACCTTTTGAAATTATGTGTGATGCAAGTGGCATAGCCTTGGGTGCTGTACTTGGTCAGAAAAGAGAAAAGCTATTTCATACAATCTACTACGCGAGCAAGGCATTGTATGGAGCACAGAAGAACTATACCATCACTGAGCAAGAGCTTCTTGCGGTTGTTTATGCTTTTGAAAAGTTCTGTGCTTACTTGTTGGGAACCAAGTTAGTGGTTCATACAGATCATGTGGCTTTAACATATCTAATGGCAAAGAAGGATTCCAAGACAAGGCTAATTAGGTGGGTGCTACTACTTCAAGAATTCGATTTCGAGGTAAAGGATAGAAAAAGTTATAAGAACCAAGTAGCTGATCATCTATCTAGACTTGCAAGTGAGCACACAGTGCAGACCAACCTTGATATTGATGATGCATTCCCCGACGAAGAGATTCTAGCAACTATGGTGGAAAACTTACCGTGGTATGCACATTTTGCTAACTACGTGGTAAGCGAAGTGATTCCTGAGAATCTCTCCTTTCATCAAAAGAAAAAGTTCATGCATGATGTGAAACATTACTTCTGGGATGAGCCTTATCTATTTTGATGATGTGCTGATGGTATTATTAGGCGGTGCATCCCAGATGTAAAGGTGCCTAGTATACTGGAAGCAAGCCATGCTTCCCAAGTTAGAGGTCACCATGCAGGTGAACGGACGACCAAGAAAGTATTGCAAAGTGGCTACTATTGGCCTTCATTATTCAAGGATGCCTACGATTTTGAAAGAAGATGTTATCAGTGTCAGCGGCAAGGTTCTATCTCAAAGCACCATGAGATGCCCATGTCCAAGATGTTTGAAGTAGAGTTATTCGATGTCTGGGGTATTGACTTTATGGGCCCATTTGTAAGCTTATTTAGGATGAAATATATCTTAGTTGCTGTGGATTATGTATCCAAATGGGTCGAAGCAGTCGCTCTAGCTGATAATGAAGGTAAGAGTGTTGTGGCATTCTTAAAGAGAAATATCTTCTCTCGTTTTGGGGTAACCCATACCATCATAAGCGATGGAGGATCACATTTCTGCAATAAGCTGTTCAGAGCCGTATAGGCAAAGTATGGGGTTAAGCAACATAAGGTAGCTACACCGTACCACCCATAAACTAGCGGGAAGGTGGAGGTTTCAAACAGTGAAATCAAGCTGATCCTTGGTAAGACTGTGAATGCCAGCAGGAAAGATTGGTCCAGGAAGCTAGACGATGCCTTATGGGCATATAGGACTGCGTTTAAGACACCAATTGGCATGTCACCATACTAACTAGTTTATGGAAAGGCTTGTCACTTGCCAATTGAGCTAGAACATAAAGCAAAGTGGGCACTAAAGCAGTTGAACCTAAACTAGGATGATGCTATTAATATAAGATTGGGGCAGCTGAACGAGATGGATGAATTCCGTCTAAATGCATATGAAAGAGCAGATCTTTACAAGGAAAGGATGAAAAAGTACCATGATCGGAGGATTATCCAACAAAACTTTTAGAAAGGCAATTTGGTACTTCTTTTTCAACTCCAGACTGAAGTTGTTTCCAGGTAAGTTGAAGTCTAAATGGTTTGGTCCATTCAGAATCAGCCAAGTTTACTTATCTGGAGTAGTGGAGTTAGAAAACGATGATGGTAGTGTCTTTAAGGTAAATGGCTAAAACGTGAAGCTATATATCGGTCCAACCGACTCGATAAAATGTATAGCCACCATATATCTTGATGAAGTCTGAGTAATCGAGATAACTATGTCGTGCCGCGATAATAAATCAAGCGCTACATGGGAGGCAATCCATCATTTTAATTATTTTTGTTTTACTAGGAGTTTGTTTTTGATAAATAAAAATTCAAAAAGAAGAGTCGAGCCACGACCAAAACTAAGGCGCTTGGTGGGAGGCAACCCATCCTTCTAATCATTTTTGTTGTTTTTGATTAAGTGTAGGTGCATGAAGTACAAAGGAGAAGATTAGCCCCAAATTTTGATTTTAAAGTGAGTCATGTCAATGGTGGTAAGTCTAGGAATGATGGAGCATAGGCGATAGGTTGGGCGCCGCCTATGCCAACATGGGCGATAGGATAGGCGCCGCCTATGCCATCGCCTATGCTCACTGCCTCACATAGGCAATAGGCTAGGCGCCGCCTATGCCAACATAGGCGATAGGCTAGGTGCCGCCTATGCCAACATGGGTAATAGGCTAGGCGCCACCTATGCCATCGCCTATGCTCACTGCCTCACATAGGCGATAGGTTAGGCGCCGCCTATACCAACATAGGCGGTAGGTTAGGCGCCGCCTACTTATGCTTAGGTGATTCTATAGGCGCCTCCCATCATCGTAAATGTTGCCTAATAACCCATTTTTCAATAGACCAACCCGACCCATGTCTCATCTTTTAAATATATCCTCTACCCTTAAACACCACTCAATTTTTCTTAAACCCAAGCACCGTCCAAGCACCCTTGCCTTCTCTAAGATTTTCTTTTTTCTCATCTAATCCTGCAGGCTCACCTTCCCGATTCATCACGAACTAATCACCAAGTAAGTTGTTCTTTCATGTTCTGTAGTTGTTTCAGTGCTACGCTTATAATGGTTAACTAGATTTTGTAGTAGTACTTGGTGATAAGAGTATGATTAGTTTGTTATGATTTTTTGAAGAATACATCTCATTGAGTGAAAGGATTCTCGTAGGTAATCTTGATTTTACTCTGGCATGTATTGATTGGTATTCACTGTCATAATTTTTTTATTATGGAGTTGAAATATTGAAGTTTAATACATAATTTTGGGAGTTGTAAGCTTGACTATGCGAGTGACTCGTTCATCGATGTAATGATCATGGTTAACAAAAAGTATAATATTGTGTAATTGTTTCTATGCCATAGCATGATAAGATTTCTATGTCGTAGTCTTGTTCAAAGATTGCATTGCTCCAATGAAATAAAGTTGGAAATGATAGTCAAGATTACAGGACCATTGTGTGCTGCTTCTCTATATCAAATGGAGAAAGTGTTATGTAAAGTGAAGGGTTGAAAGTGTGACTGCGCTAATAATATTATTGGCACATACCATCTAAATATATGTCGATGAAGTCTGAGTAATCGACATCACTCACTCAATTAGTTTGTGCAAACAAATTAAGTGTGGGGTGGTGCCATCACTATTTTCTTTTTCGATTATAGTGAATTTTACGAAATGAGACTAACATGACCATATTATGATCTTAGGTAACATGGCTCCTCAAGGACGACAGGGAAAGGAGAAAGCATCTACCTCACAAAAAGGTCAAAAAAGGTCAAGAAAGGACCAGGCTGATTCCTCCTCTCTTCAAGTGCCTCGACGCACTTTTGGGATCAAAAGGGTTCTGGAGGAGGAAGGGAAGGAATAGTATAGAAACAATAAAGTGAAGAAATATGTACATGTGGAGTTGATGCAGAAGAAAAGTTTAGCAAAGAACTGCCCTCGCATATTGGCAAAGATTATGGCACTAAATCTTGACTTTATCTTTCGAGACATGGGCGAATGTAATCTTGATTTGAATCGAGAGTTTTATGCCAACTGGTCCCCAAGGACTATGGAAAATGAAGTAAAGATTTGGGGGCAAGTCTTGCAATTGAACGCTGATTTCTTCAACTCTTTCCTGGGTACTCTAAGTGTGGATCAATCACCACTCAAGGAGATCTACAATAAACCTCCCTATAGAGCCATCAGACATAGTTGTATGGATCAAGGTCCATGACCCGGTGGACTTGTCATAAAGATAATGGTCATCACAATACTTACCCATATGCTTGTTTGAACAGAGAAGCTCGCATATGGTTAAGAATAGTCAATTCCTGCTTGATTCCTGGGACACAATACACTAAGGTCACTCGTGATCGAGTCTACTTGGTATATGCTCTAATGAAGAATGTTCCCATCAACATTGGTGCAGTTATACGAACGTCGATGCGAAAAGCAAGGGTGCACAAAAGGTCTCATTTCAGTTTCGATAATTTATTGACTGCAATTTTAAGGAAAGAGAACATTGAGGAGGAGCCAGCAGACCATAAGTTTCCACATAACCCGAAGAGGGTAGATCTCACAAAAATCAAAGATCCAAAAATTGGTCAAGGCATCACCTTACCACTGCTGAGAGACATGCTCGAGATGAGAGTTTTTTTCGCCATCTGTATGGCATGACTAGGTTCACTATGATGAATGGGGGTCGTGTGCCGACTGATGCAGAGCTTCAGCAGTTGGACTATGACTACCTTCTTAATGAGCATGCGCGGGCCATGTGTAGAGTGGGGGTAAATTTTGAAGAACCTCTAGATGATGATGTGCCGACAGACAATGATCACCAGCTGCTAGACTCTGATGTGGAGGACAACTCTGATGATGAAGACTCTAATGATGATTTTGATGTAGGGGGTATGACCCTGGATGTAGAGAAGGAGTTTGACTAACCAGGTTTTTGCTTATTTATTTACACTGGGGGCAGTGTGTTCCTTCTTAGTGTGGGGTGTTGCACTGGGTACTGCTTTCCTGCATTTATTCTATAGTCGTTTTGATTTAGTCGTACTTAGTTAGTTGTAATTAGTCAGATTTTGCATGAAATTGTTCTTATAGACGGCATGGCATTATAACAGGAGTTTGTGCTGAATCACTACTATTGAAACATTTAGGCTCTAAGTTGTGACTCACTCTGTGATAATTGTTTGTGGTTTAATTCATTTATCTGTTGGGTCAAGAATCTATAATGCTCCCAATTAAGTTGACCATGTGCCATGTGTGTGTAAGGTTGTTGTATATTCTTTGTTGCGGCTGATGCTAGAACTTGCCTAGTGTGTGTGTGAAGCGAAATAAAGATTGTAAGTTTAGGAGATGATTTAGGCATTTCTTTGGCAGCCTTGATTTTTTATCTTCTTTTTACCTACCTTTGTACATTGTCCTAGTGAACACCCATTGAGCCTTTAGCTATTTTCTTTGGCAACCTCATATGTAGCCTAATCCATTTTTTTTAAAAGACCATAATTTGATCGAAAAGCTCCTAAGTGCTTTAAATTGTATAATCAAGTTGAGTAAAGAGTATGGTAAAATAAGAGGAAAATGGTGAAAATGATGCCCCAAAGTTTAGTTATTGGTACATGAAAATATTGTGATCGAGGGTGGCTATCATAGGGATGCTTAATAAAAATTAAAAAAAAAAGAGTTGTCTATTCCCATCATAGTGTTTTAATTGAGTAACAAAATGGGTGAAGAAGGGTAGAGTGGCTGTTAAAAGTTAGTGTAAATGGCATAATGTAGTCTATTAAAGCGCTTAGGGAGCATAATCACCATTTCTGGCCAAAATAGTCCTACCCGTCCCTTTAGCCTACTTTACAACCCGTAAAGACCTATTTGATCCTAACCTTAGCATTCTGATATTAGTGGAGCATTACACTAAGGGCAAGCATATGGTCATCAGTTGTAATCTAAGAATTCTTTGTGAGAGTGAGAGCAAACAAGTTCTTATACCCATATTTCTAAAAAATGCAAAACTATGAGTGATTATGGGTAACATTTTGTATGAGCGCACATGGTTGATGATTGTTGGGTAGTTTTATATATTTTTTTGGCTTAACTTATGTATACGAATTAACCAACTTAATGAGTCTATGTTGGAGGGTGAGTTGTTTCTAGTAATGATCAAGAAATCTACTCCTTGTTAATAATTGCAGTGTATGTCTTGTTGAAACTTTTGTGTTGCTCTTGTGAATTTTAGTTAGGTATTCGCATGGATGTACTATTTTGTTCGAGTACAAACAAAGATTTGTGTGTGGGATGGTGATGTTGGGCGTATTTATACGTCTAAGCACCATAACTTACCCATGTTTTAGCTAAGTTTTGAGGATAAAATACATAATTCTTGCACTTTTAGTCTATTTTTAGTTAAGTGAGCTGACCTATGTGATTAGCATGCTTTTCAGGTACTAATGAGGAAGATTACAGCACTTTGGGGACCTGTGGACAGCAAAGGAAAACTTCACATAAAAAGGAAAGCAGCTCTTGGACCGAATGTGACGCATGGGAACTTTTTCCAGGGCAAACTCAATATTTTTAAATAGTTAAGGATGCAGTAGCAATTTATTAGAGAAGGATGTTATTAAAAGCATGATTGCTGAATTTTTAGTTAAATCATTGACATTTTGTATTATTTGAAAAGAGGAGAAAGCGGCTTAGCTTGAGGACAGAGAGAGAGAAATGCGTTTCTCTCTTATTTTCGCTAGTCATCTTTATCACCAAGATCATTCTAAGTTTTGGTATGATGAATATTTCTAGTTTGATTTCTGTTTTATTCATGAGTAGCTAAGTTTATTTGCTAGGGTTATGGAAACCTTGTAGTATACTCTCTATTGCTATGGGTTTTTGAATTTATGATGTGTTAATCCACTTATATCATTACTCTCTTCATTTTGATTGAATTCTCATGGTTCCAAACATAGGGAATGCGCCATTATAGCAATAACTTGTTTGATAGAAAAGTTACTGTTTGGAAAAGAGAGTGTGACAAGAAAATAGGGTTTCCAACCTCTATTTTACACGTTAATGCCCTAGCAGGATTAACTTCTTGGAGAGTTCATACAATTAGGTGTACACTTTGGATTCGAGAGAACTAAGGTGAATAAATCCTTGATGGTTGAAAAACACTTGGATTTAGAATTAGAATACGTCTCTCTATAAGTGCATGCATGTATAAAATCCGTATTACTCATAGTTAATAGAGAAGTAGAAGCTACAAGGTGGACATAACCCTAACTTGTCATTCTCTGTAATCAAGTATTATTACACATATCATCTCATCGTTACACTGATAATATTATTGTGCACCTAAACTGAAACCCCCCTTACCTTGGAACCTTCGATCAACAGTCTAATAATAATCGCAATACTTAGTGATCATAGTATTCCCAGTGGGATTCGACACCCAACCCAGTTGGGTTCTATATTTGACAGCGACCGCTTGCACTTTCTAACAAGAGTTGTAATTTGGGCGTATCACCGAAACGATGAACTAGAAACTTAAGCTAAGCACTAGTTTTGCCCATTTTAATCTTCAACTATTATTTGACTCTTGGCTTGATTCAACTAAAATTTAAACACTATAAAAAAGTTGTACCCCACATAATTACAAAATAATAACTTAAGAACTTATTAAACACATTAGAATCTATCGAGATCTACTAGAACAACACCTAGCTCACGCTAGTAACATAAGTTGTCTCATTTGAATTATAAGTGATCAATTTAAGTACAAACTTGTTTGGAAAACACCGTAAACATTGTAATCAAATACTTAAACACATAGATGATCAATTATATCATCATTAACACATTAAAAACACAAGTTATCCTCAAAATAAAGCTAAATAAACTCAGATAATACTACTGAGGTGCATAAATCCACCTCAGATCACAACCCCACACTTAAAGCCTTGTTAGTCCTCAAAAAACTCTTTACTATAAGCATCATAATAAGAGGAGACTCTACACTTCTATTACAAGCAAGACATTCAATCTAGTACTACAATGACTATATGGAATGCAATTTTCTACACTGAGCATGTCACAAACACAATTGAAAGTTCAAGAATACCACTCTAAAACATCCTAGCCTCATGACTTTACTCACCAAGTTGGAAAACTCATGCGTATTTTCCAATAAAATACATCATACAAATTACCCAAATATCATTAAACATGTGCCCTCACAACAAGAGAGTTACCCATAATCACTCACGTAAATGCAATTTATTACAAATTGGTACAAAAATTGAATTATGCTCACTCTCACAAAGAATTCACAAGTCACACAAGATAAACCATAAGCTTGACCTTAGTGTAGGACTCCACTAATATCATAATGATAAATCTTATGATCAAATGGGTCTTTAAGGGTTTTAGTGTAGGCTAAGGGACGGGTAGGAACTATTTTGATCAGGAATATTGACTATATTCCCTAAGCACTTTAATACATCACACTTTTTATTCAATTCACCTTTAACAACCACTTTCCACCACTTTTATCTACCACTATATTTTGTTTTGCCCCATCTCATTAATCTTATTCACATACACTATGGCGGGATTACTATCTATTATTTCATGATTCAATTTTACCCTTCTTCACACCCACTTTACATTACGCACCCTTGTGATAGCCACCCTCAACTTAAGTATTCTGCCTTAGTTAAGGTGCACAATGTCCAAGAAGGACCAGGGCTAAAACGGATTCATTATAACACAACTGGGCTAAAAATTGTCTGTCGTGGACACATACAATTGTCTGTCGTTGCTCGTTTGTTGAATCTAAAGGCGGAACATCATTTTTCTGAAAGATTGTATGATGATTTGTGTGAATTTATATCAGAACTGATGCTAACTGATAACATAATGATAGATAACTTTTTATAGTACCAAAAAGCTAATGAGAGGATTGGGCTTGCCAGTTGAAAAAATTGACTGTTGTAAAAACGATTGTATGCTTTTTTGGTGGGAGGATTGTGAACTTGTCCATTGCAAGTTTTGTTCTCACCCATGATTTAAGAGATCAAAACATCAATGCTCCAAGAAAACTAATATTTCTTATAATAAAATGTATTATTTTCCTTTAGCTTCGCGTTTACAAAGATTGTATGCATTCGATACTACAGCAAAACATATGACATGGAATTCTGAGCATGAAAGGGATGGTGTGATCCGTTATCCCTCTGACTCTCCTGCTTGGAAACAGTTTGATCAGGCACACCCTTATTTTGCATCTAAAGTGAGAAATGTTAGATTGGGTTTGTCAACTGATGGTTTTCAACCTTTTGGTCAATTTGGCCAACAATATTCTTCTTGGCCTGTGATAGTTACACCATATAATTTTCCACCTTAGATGTGCATGAAGGATAAATACATGTTTTTGTCTGTGATTATACCTGGTCCCAAAAATCCAAAATAGAAAATCGATGTCTTTTTGTAACCTCTCATTCAAGAGTTAAATGAATTATATGAGAAGGGAATTCAAACATATAATGTTTCAAGTAAGAATAATTTTCAAATGAAAGTTGCATTAATGTGGACAATAGGTTATTTTCCTACATATTCAATGTTATCGGGTTGGAGTACAGCACAAAAATTAGCTTGTCCTTATTGCATGAAAAATTCTGATGATTTTTCACTACCCAATGGTAGAAAGATCTCATGGTTTTATAATCATAGAAAGTTCTCACCACTAAATCATTCGTGGTGAAGAAATAAAAAGTGGTTCAAGAGAGGTCAAATTGTACAGAAGATCGCATTTACTGAAAAATTGGGTGTACAAATACTTAAGGATATTGAAGAATTGGGACTCATGAAAGTGACAGAACTTGGTTTAGATGCGATAAATGCCAAAATTTCAAAGAATAATGCATGTGGTTGGAAGAAAAGAAGTATTTTTGGGACTTGTCTTATGGCCAACAAATCCAATTAGGCATAAACTTGATCCGATGCATATTGAAAAAAAATTGATAATATCTTCAACACTGTGATGAATGCCAAGGGAAAAACAAAGGACAATGCAAAATCTAAAGAAGACTTCAAACTCTTTTGCCATCGTCTAGAGTTACATCAGAATGAAAGTAACAAAAAGTATCCAAAGGCTTGTTATATGCTAGATGATAAGGCTAAAGAATTTATCTGTAAATGGTTGCAAGAGTTGAGATTTCCTGATGGTTATGTGTCTAATCTGGGAAGATGTATTGACATGAACAAGAGTAAACTTTTTGGTATGAAGAGTCATGATTGTCATGTGTTTATGCAACGGTTAATACCTATTGCATTTTGAGAATTGCTTCCACGAAATATGTGGCAGCCATTAACTGAGTTGAGTCTTTTCTTTAAAGATCTTACCTCTACAACAATTACAGAAGAACACATGAGACAATTAGAAGAAAATATTCCTCTCATCTTGACTAAGCTTGAGCGTATTTTTCCTCCAAGCTTCTGGGATTCCATGGAACATCTTCCTATCTATTTAGCTTATGAAGCAAGTTTAGTGGGCCCAGTTTAAGGACAATGAATGTATCCGACTAAGAGGTAAATAAAGTTAATTACATGTTATAATATATGTAAATAAATATATCAATTATACCATATTGACATACTTTAATGTTCATAGGAATCTTCATAGATACAAGAATGATGTCAAAAATAAGAATAAATTTGAAGTTTCTATATGAAATGCATATTTAGTTGAAGAAGCATCTTTTATTTTGTGCGCACTACTTTAAGTCACACGTTCTGACACGACATAGAAAAGTGCCACGAAATTTAGATGATGGTGGAATTGAACAGGATGATCCTGAGATGCTTTCAGTTTTTAAGCAAGCTGGTCGAGGTTTTGGTAAGCTGAAAAAGAGGAGGTTAGATGATAAAGAATATCATGCAGCTCGTACATATATTTTTTTGAAGATGAAGTAAAACCATACATCAAGTAAGTTAATTATGAATCATCTATAAATATCAATAAAAATTTGATATTAAAATTAAATTAGCTTTTTTTTCTTCAGAATTTATGAATACATCTTGAGATAAATGCAACCATGTATTCAAGATAGCGAGATTGACGTTAAACTTGAAACAGAGTTTGCATCTTGGCTTGAAAAATATGTAAGTATTAATAGGTCTAAATTATTCTTAATTATTTGTTATTATTCATAAAATGCAATCTTAATCGATGTCTAATTATTTATAATATCAATAGGCACAAAATCCTTATTTCGGCATTACCAATCAAATCATGAAAGATCTTGCAGAAGGGCCATTACATATGGTTCAGCCCTTTAATGGATATGTCATAAATGGTTACAAGTTTCACACTGAAGAATACGGTTCAAATAAATTTATGATGAATAGTGGTGTATGCATCAAGGGCTCTAGCCATAGTGCCGATAATATCAATTACTATGGTCGATTGATAGAGATTTTGCAACTATAGTATAATGCATTACCATTCAAGCAAACCGTGTTATTCAAGTGTTCTTGGTTTGATCCGATTCCAAAGCATGGTATAAGAGAAGATTGTTTAACAAATATGAACCATTTATTATGGTTGTGAAAGCATCTCAGGTGTATTTTAAAATGTATCCTACTATAATAAAGACAGTGAGTAAATGTTTAGCTGTTTGCCCAATAAAGGCACGCTTTGGTGTAGATGTTCCCAAAAAAGTAGAACAACCTCATGCATTGAATGATCCAGCTTTTCAAGAGGATGATAGTCAAATACATGAGATTGATATTGATGAAAATGAAATACCTAACACATTGAATGATCCAGATGGTATGTTTATTGACATAGAGGAGGGTAAGGAGGAGGAGAACGAGAAGGATAAGGATGAGGATAAGGACGAGGGCAAGGAGTGAGACGGGGATGAGGATGATAATGAAGATGAGGACGAGGACGAGGATGATGATGATGATGATGATGATGATGATGATGATAATGATGATAAAAAGGAGGAGGAGGAATGTGAACTTCATAAAAAGAAAAGAAGAAGAATCTAATTTTTCCTGTTGTTAGTAGTTACATGTACTAGCTTGTACTGAGTTTTGATACTACTTCCTTTGTTATGTATCTTTAAAAAGCTTATGTTTTTGAATTAAAGTTTTGAACTTTAAGTTTCTTGAATCTTGATGCTCTTATCTTGTTCCTGTGTGACTATAAAAGCTATGTTCCTGAAGTGTTTTGAATTAAAGTTTTGAGCTTTAGATTTCCTTTTGAGGATTGTTTTTCATGGACTTTGTTTTGTAGTTATAGAATAATTGTCATTTTAGAATATGAGTGATACACCATCGTTGGTTGCTGGTTCTCCTAATACTCCTGCTTCCATAGATATCTCTATTGGGCTTAGTAGCAGCTTATCAACAACTAAGCGGTTGGTCATATCAGTTTTTGGGAAGAAGTAAGAGAAGATATTCTTACAAAAGTTGTTTACCTTTTTTAAAAAATAAATTTCATAAAATGTATAATTTATGCTTTATAATTATATTTCAAGTTTGTCCCTAATGGTCATTCTATCTCAAAGACCATCACAGAAAATTTTAAGAAACGGTAAGATGCTACTGGATACACATGAAGGGGCGTTACTGAATCCACTCGTAAATTCTATGGCATGAATTTATGGTAAATATTGCTTTATATTAAAAATTTATAATGTTATTGTTGTGTTTATGTCTCTGACTAAAATTTTTTTCTAGAAATCATATCAATGGAATCCTACAGAGAACTCCATAATCGAACGCACCAGGAAGGTCGCATCCAACTTATATACAAAAATAACATATCATTGGCGAAGACAAATAAACAAACCAAATTTTGTGTTGGATGATGTTTGGCAAAGATGGAAGATATATTGGGATTCTGATGAGTTTAAGAACAAATATCATATTGTAACTCAAAATCGATGTAGTGAAACTGGTGGTCCGGGCACTGGTCCAAGCAAGCATACTGGTGGTTCCAGGTCAACAGTGGAAAATATTATAAAATTGGTAAATTTCATACTTTAATAGATTAATTCTTTGACTTTATCTCCGATTTTAATGTTGAACTTTTTCTCAGACAACCAAAATGGGCCGTGAACCAAATTCATGGGAGATATTTAAGAAGTTGCACCAGAAAAAGGATGGTAGTTTTGTTGATGCCAAGTCGAAGAGCATTAATGTAAGTTTGCTAATAAGTTTCTCATTCTTTAGATCTTGAAAGCATGAGATCAATATAGATCTTGCAAGTAGAGTGACTTGTTGTTTGTATCTTGAAGTAGTGAAGTCGTGTGGGGCCAATTTTGATTGACTAGACTTGTTGCAATCTTGTTCTCTTAAAAAACTAATTTTGGTTGAAATCTTGAAGTCTAGGGAAGACGTGTGGGGCCTATTTCAATTCGTTATCATTGTTGTTGATATCTCATTGTTTTTGTTGTAGTTTGTTTCTTGTGTTTGAACTTGATATTGTATCAATATTTATGTATGCCTGCAACATTTCTGTAAGTACCTTCACTTTTTTTGTGAACAACTAATTAGCTTAGCTTAGAATTTAGGATCAAGAGTTATATTCCTGTAGTACCAGTTAGATGAGTAAACTAACCAGAAACCTAAGCCCATATTTGTAACTTATCTTAACTAAGCTAAAGAAATGCTTGAAATTTAGAAATTAGAATGATTGTATGGGAATGGTTGTAGAATAAAAATGTTACTATATCATAGTTACTGAGGCATGTATCTTTCTTTTACATTATTGCATTTCGGGCTCTACTTTGTTTCTGACGTTGGATCCTGCCTACGATTTTTGTAGGATTAAGTCAAACGTGCATACAAGTTCTTAGCATGTATCTTCCTGTTATGGTCTTCTAAACTAAGGCTGGAAATAAAGGAACATGAAGATAAGATGAACAATACATTTAGCATATTATGGTCGAAGGCATTATTTGTAGTTTTTGTTTAGAAGTTTGTTGTGGTGGTTATGCTCTTACTTCCAAAAAATTATTGGAACATCTTTGTTGTGTTGCCTATTTTCTCAAGGGTAAACTGAGATCAGGTGTCATTCATTCGTGTTCTCTACTTTTCTTCTCTTCTCAATTGTGAGTTGGAGTCAGTAGTTGCTAAGAACGTGAGCCCTTCTGTTAAGCTTGTGTATTTTGCAGTTTTATTTAGAGTGATGGCCGTCACTAGGTTTTCAAATATCTGGTCCAAAGATAAGAGTTATAGCTTCTGGATTTTGTCAACTATGTCATTCCAAACTGAGGTGACTGTCAGTTTTGATTATTGTGAGTGAAACCCGATATGTTTAAGGAGTTGAGCTTTTACTACTTAGATATGTGAGTGAAACAGATATGGCCTGAAAATAAAGTGTGAATTCAGTACATGAACTTTTACTACTTAGATATGCTAAGTAGAATGAGAACTATTCGATGTTCTTTAACTCTTGAACAGTGGTTCACTTAAAATAAACTTAACTTTTCTGCTGGCTTTTCGTAAATGTTGTTCACTATCTTTTTTCTTTCATTGTTGTGTTAGAAAACTTTAAGAAGGATAGTTACCTAGATTCTATATATTGAGTCGATGGTCTATCGGGAACAATCTCTCTACCTTTGACGTATAGGTGAGGTTTGCGCCATGAAGACAAAAAATTGTGATCATGAAATTGAGTAAAATTTCTTGTGATGACTGGTTTTAGAAATAGTTAAAAGAATGGTCTCTGAAGTTTTGTGTAATTGCCTTTGGAGAAATAACCTATGATGTTGGTTAATTGGGTTCAAATTTTGACCCTAATTAAATTCAAAACTGCTTATGCGACCAGTGCCAGAACTAATAGTGAGGGGTTCATCTGAACCCTATTCGACGAAAAATTATATTATTTATATAAGCTTAAAATTATTTTTTATGTCTATATATCAGACGTTGAACCCCTTTGACTAGTTCTTTTGTTCACATTAAGATGTTAACTCCGCCATTGTATGCGGCTGTAGACAGTTTTTCTTACAAAATAGATTAAGGGCCCTTTCATAGTTAAAGGTTCAGTTTTACGCATTGAAGTGATTAAGCAGCATGTCAATCATTATTTTTGACTTGCTTGAACATTAGTATAATTAATTATCTAGCAAAAGAGGGATACGTGCTGGTATGGTTTACCCTTTTTCAATTGATAGTATATATGAGCCCTTTACCAAAGTTTTGTTCTGATTGGTCCAACTCAGAAGCACATGGGCATTTATTACTTTCACGGCTATTATTATCTCCTTAGATGTATAAACTATTACAGTATATAAATTAAGAACTTTATGATTAATAAAAGCATTGATAATTCTTAATAGCCTTGTACATGTCACTTGTGAAACTATATCAGTATATGGATTGAGTATTATGATCAGGAAATAAGAGAGGTTGTGAGGTTTTTTAATTTGTACAGTTACATCATTAGGAATAATCAGGCAGTATATTCTTTTATTTCGTGTGGCTCATTGTGATGATTAAATATTTGGTCGCTGATTATTTGTAATTTTTAGGATAAAATGGAGGTCTTCATAGCTACTGCTCTTTGGGCTTTTCAGATGATTCATTAGAAGATCAAGAACTCGATATAAATCGCATGTATTTTGATGTTGCGGGTGGAGCAAAAAAATAGTGTATGTATGGATTGGGCTCTCAAGCTTCAACCTTGTATAAAGATCAAAATTTTGTCAATTCGGCAAATTTAGTGTCCGATCATGTTGTCGTAGAGTGCATCAAAATACTTGAGAAAGAGGTGTCGCAAATGAGAGAAAATCAAGAGAGAGTTCTTCAAGAACGTATAGAAGCGGAGGTGCAACAACGAGTAAAGCAGAAGGTTTCCCATTTGACACAACAAAGTGATGATCGATTCAAATCTTTGGAGGAGCAATGATCTCGCATGATGAGCGATATGGCATTATCTTCTCGCTCATTTAGTAATTTCACTCTCCCTAATAGGGACTCATCTAATGCTTAAGTGTTTAATTTTTTGAGACTTTAGTTACTTAAAGTGCAGACTTGAACATTGTCACACTTTTTTGGATAGTTATATGCTTTAAATTTTAAACATTGGTAGACTTTTGCTTATTGAATTTGTGAGTTTGCATGTTTTAATTAATTTCAGACATTTTTTATTATAAATTTTGTATCACATATGAAATATATATATATATATATATATATATATATATATATTTATATATATATAATTAGAGTGTGTGTGTGTGTGTGAGAGAGAGAGAGAGAGCATACTATTTCATAATTATTATTTATTAAAATTAAAAATTCAAATAAAATTTGTGACAGATTTAATTTGTCACAATCTATCCTAAATTTGTTACTAATATAGATAAGAGAGTCATACTGTGACTGAATTAGTCTGTCACAAATTATTTGTAACAAAATATATTGTCACAATTGTAGTGACTAGGTTTGAAAATTTGTTACGGAAATTATTCTGTCACTATTTTATAACGGAATATTCTGTCACAAATCTGTTATAAATTTGTGACCGAATTTAAGTCAAATTTAAAGATTTATATTGTGACGGACGATCTGTCTCATTATTGTGACGGAAATTAAATCTGTCACAATGATTTTATGACCAAAGGTTTTGAGACGCACATTTTTCCGTCACAAATCCAGCACAATCAATGATTTGTGACAGATTTGTGACTAAAATCTCTGTCACAATTTAGCCATTTTCTTGTAGTGTAGGAGCACAAGTTTCATGTAGCTCTTGTGTCTTTCTTTGAGTCCTAATAGTAGTTTGAGCAGTTACAAGTTATCAATACATTTATTTTTGGATGGGAAATGCAATTAGACGTGACATTTCAATAACCAAAGCATTCTTATTCAGTATTTAAATAATAACTAAATTAAAAATGAGGAGAAAAAACAACAAATACAAAAAAAAAAAAAAAAAAAAAAAAGATAAATAGGAATCATAGAGGTGTAAAGCCAATCTACTATAAAGTTTTAGGATGAGCAAAATCACATGCTATGACTCTTTATTTTCTTTGTTTACTACTCCCTCCGTTTGCTTTTAATTGTCACCTTTAACATGGCACATTCATTAAGAAATTATTGATATAATTATTTTACCATACTATCCCTATTAATTGATATTTAAAATAATATATTTTGAAAATGGTTTGGAGGATAAATAATTCTTTATCTTGATAGGTGAAAATGCTTAGGGTAAAATAGAAAATATTTTTTGTCTTTTCTTGATATGTCAAAAGTGACAAGTAAAATTAAAAATTCAATTAGGAAATAGTGACAAGTAAAAGCAAATGGAGAGAGTATAATTCTTTATTACAGTTGTAACAAATCTCATATCCCTTGTCAATAACAGCAATATCATATTTATCGATTAAAATTCAAAAAATTACTCTTAAAATAATTTTTGAAAAAAAAAAATTAATAAAATTCATCATATCTGAATGGAAAAGAAGCACAAACTAGTGACCCGGCTAGTGTAACAATTCGACGCGAAATTACCAATAATAGTTAGGTTAGTTACAAGGTATCACAAATAAATAAACATTTTGAGTTGCAAATTAAATTCGACTAGCCATGCATAAATGTAATTAGAAGTGGTTAATACAAATAAAAGGAAAGAGTAGTGCTACTCTCATTGGCTTGCCATCATGGGATACAAAAGAACGATCATCAACGGAGAAAGGCTGAAAGAAATTAGTGACATATGTAACAAAAATAATGTAATTAGATTACTTTTCATCAATAATAATAAAAATTATCAGATTGACCAACTTCTTGTTTTGTCTTATTTATAATCAACTCAGAAAAGAAAACAAAAAGAATACATCTACGAAAAATTCAATTAAAGCAAAATAGACTAAGCAAGCTACATGAAAAAACTCTACTTCCAATTTATATATAACACTTAGCACAAATATGGAATATGAAAAGGCACATAATTAATTAAAATATAATTATTCAGAAATTAATATACATTAAATCCATTTACACATGATGAGGATGAAGTAAAAGCCATTGTGATTAGTAGGGCTGTACAGAACAAATCGTCAAGTCAAATTGAACCAACGAACCAAATCAAACTGAGAAAAAAAATCGACTTATGGTTTGGTTTGATTGGTTTGACGTTAGAAAAAAAAAAACGACCATTCTTGGTTTGATTTGGTGTTAATCAAAAAAAAAGTCAAATCGAACCTGAATTAAACCGACATAATATATATATATATATATATATATATATATATATATATATTAGTTTAACCGCACGTTTCTCGCACGTGTAACCTTTGATTATTTAAAATTAGACGATTTTGTCTATTGCGAAAGCTTATATAGATATTTATATATAACTTTATTATAAAAAGTTAAATAGTAATTTACTCAAATATAGTGGATTATAAATTTTTACAAAGATATCTAATTATAATGACATTGCTTGCTTACAAATTTTATGCCAAAAAAAAAATTAAAATTGGACACAACAATAAAATTAAAACCTTATCAATTACATGCACAAAAGATGATAAAAGAAATATTTCTAGAGAAAAAAATACAATATTATCGAAGGCAAAAATAATTGAGAGAATAATACCTTAAAAATTTGTGATGAAGAATGTTGAATAACGGTCTTTTATATATAAGCGTTCGGATCTTCCTCCTTACATAAATATCAGTCGAATTTTCATGTTCATATCTCAAATCTATATAGTCAGATTTTTTAAGTAGATATTTGAATTATATTTAGTCGAATTCCTACATCTACATTTGTATGTGGTTCCATATCATCAAATCTTTAAATTTAGATTATGAAGATCAAATATCCACATGTGATTACAACCAATCAAGACATTCACATATAAACTAAAACCAACTCAATCAAACCCAACCTTCGATAGAGGAGGGAACTATGCATAATGTGATATTGGTGAAAATTATCATACTACAAACAACTTTTTTACTTCGATTTTGTTTTGTTCTTTGAAATTCCATAGCCGCCTTTTTATGTTATTCTCATAAATTAGTATTACGATTTTCTTTAACATAAATAACAATTAATATGTCTCACTTACCAATAATATGGATTTCTATAGTGGTTGAATTGTACATAAAAGTTACGATATTATAAAAAACATGACTCATAAATAAAAAAAAAAAAATTTAACCTCATATCCTAATTTGTGACCTTGATATGTTTTTAAAAAAAAAAAAGGGATTAGAGCCCTTTTTATGTCACGATAATCAAAATTATGTCACGATTATGCAAAGAAAGTAAAAGAAAAAAAGAGCAATAAACCTTTGATTTTTGAGAACTTCATTCGGCGGCAACATACTTATCCAATTTTTCAATCAAAAACTTTCAACTAAAAGAGAAACACAAGAAATTATCAAAAGAGAGAATCAATGTCAATAGTTGATTATTATTCTTCATATATAATCTTTAAAGGTATGATTTAAAAGAAATAAATAAAGGCAAAAGGGATGATGATAATGATAGTAAGAAAACACGTGAATCAAAACTAAAATAAAAAGCAAAAGTACAATATAAGAATTTGTTTCGTATAAATTTTGATCCAAAATATTACTTAAATAGAATTATAAAGAATACTTTTTATATAAGGCAAAATTTTATTTTTAGAAGTACTAAATATTACCTAGATTAAATAATCAAAACCAACAAATATATGTTATTAAATCCTAAAACTCATGCGTAGGAACAATAAATTAAATTTATTCTATTTATAAAGTTTTCCTTTTATAAATTATATAATTAAATATATATTTTTCCGCCTCCTTTTTTTTTACGTGCACAACGATTTCTTTCTTTTTTAACTTTGATTTGTCCTGCAATTTTATTCTTCTTTATAATTTTAAATTATGAAGTACTAGAAGTTTTTAGTTTATCAGGATTAATCTTTCTATATATTTTAGGAGTTATTAAATTCTTTTCATATATTTTAGGAGTCTTTAATCTAATTAAATAATAAATTGAGGAAAATAGTAAAAAGACGTTTTTATCTATTGCAGAGGCTTCTAATGAAGGAAAAAAAGTTCAAGCGTCATTTTTAAGGCCCTTCACACTTTTAATATAGTATAGATATAATATTCAAACTTTTTTATACATAAAATATTAATTATAATCTATTTTTTAAATACTTTTTCAACTAGTTTTAGTAATTTTTAATAATTTGAAAGCAGATGTAGATATATATTTAAATTTCGGCCTTTAAGTTGTAATGTTTGTCCATTAATTGCTAATTAAATGATCGAAAACCCAATATAAACATAAAACCTAAACTTTTCACTCTTCATCTCACTTTTTAGTTTCAAAAGAGTTTTCCGCTCCTCATTTTTTCATAATTATGGTTTTTTATTAGCACATGAGTGAAAACATATTTGATCTAGTCTTCGATCACAATATAATTGTAAAAACTAAATATTATTAAAAAAATAAAAAAAATTGAAAAACTCGAAAAAACCGACTAAAATCTAAATCGAAAAAATTAATTTTATGTTAGTTTGATTTGGTTTATAGTTTTAATAAACTGATATAATTGGTTTGGATTTTTTTTTTAATAAAAAACGAACCAACTCGACCTATTTACACCCCTAGTGATTAGCATAATGCGCTACTACGTGGGCTGGTAACGGAATGAGGTTATTTGTTGTTTATTACTTTGTTTTAAAGATCTTGATTGCATTTAATTGTATTTATTTGGAGAGGCTTTTTTTAAGTCATTTAATTAATAGATTATAGATTTAAAAATCAAAAATAGCAGAATAAAATGAATATATAGAGAGAGAGAAAGGGGTTGTTTGGTTGGAAAAGAATTACCCCAGGATAATTAATTCCGAGATTAATTATCGCACCATGTATATGGAATAACTTATCTTATCGTTATATCGTAAATAGTGGGATAAATCATCATGGTACTAGCTAATACCTCACATGATAAAATAATCCTTCATTTAATCTTAGTACTATTTATCTTTTATACCTCACACAAAACTATTCCTAAATCTCTTATTCCCTTGCATTCTGTTAGGTCCGGAGGTGATATATAAGAACCCTAAGACCGAAGTTAAATACAAATACAAGAGTTTATTGCAGAAACAAAGGACGAAAAAAAACAGAAATGAGACGTTTTCCATTCCAGGTTAAACCTACTTTATTGTGCATTCCACAAACTTGTATACAAATTAGAATAATTTGAAGATATCAATGGTATCACACTATCATAGACCACAAATAGGTAACATTTATGAAGAAAAAACCATGAGATACCCACAATACAAACCTCAGCCACTCAAGACAAAAATGACATCCTACATACAAATTCAAAGCACACATGATCCTAATGTGGTTACATCCGTGTTTAAGTCCTAATAAGTGCATATTCTCTCGCAGGTCAGTCTCCTTGATCAGAAAATAAAGACATCCAAGATTCAACCAATTCCAACGCCCGTCTTCAGCTACCAGCAACAACTTATCCTGCCTCAGTTCAGTCATACTTCCTTCAGCCTTGCCTCTGGCAATATTGATGTTGCTTCTGATATTGCCTATCACTTTTAAACAACTCCTTGCACCTAGAGGACATAATAACAGATAGAAAAACATATTCACCAATGCAAGCTTTTCTTTGCATCCTCTGACCCTTTCTAGCATTGAGCTTAAATGGCTGCCTAATTTTGATTAGTTCGAAAGGGGGATGGTTCCGACTATGGAATCAATGGAGAAATATAATAGGACAAGCATACAGTTCGATTACGAATTCACTGATTAACCACATAAGGATACATTTTTCAGAGGTAAGCCTTGAATAAGCTATACGCATCTTTTACGTAAAAGGTATGTTCCATCCATTCCTCCCTTTTCCGGAAGTAATTGTAATGCTTCTACGGATAATGAATATCTTTACTGTTGTTTCCCACTCTTGATAGGGTACTCTTCCTGGACTAATTTATAAAATTGTAGCTTAAACTGATCTTTCACCTCTCTGGGACATTGAAATGAATGGAAAGATGAACGGAGCTGTTGAGAAGTACAAGAGAGAAAACTATAAGTTTGTATGCCCACATAATTAATTTATTTTTGGTTTAATAATAATTGAATAAGTTAAATCCTAAATCTGTATAGAGAAGTTACCTAGTAGGATTAAAATTATTGACTACTCTGTTAGTGGGTAGTAGGATAATTACTGTTAGTGGGATAATTATTATATCCACAAATCACGTTGATGGAAGTGAAAACATAAATATCTATTCCCTGTATTATTAAAGGGGTCCTCTCTATGCCAAAAGAAAAATAAGTTTCATCAAATATTATTTCGAAATGTAAGGTAAAGAGAGAGAAACAATACTTCTGTTTTGCGCTTCTGCTAATTTCAATCAGTAAGAAAACTATGGAGAATTCAGGTAAGTAATTCTTTACTAAATTACTATGATATTGTTTATGTAAAAATCATGTAGTTCCACATTTATGATATTGGTAGGATTATATATCATGTAGTTCCACATTTTTGATATTGGTAGGATTGTATATTAGATTTTTTAGGTTATACAATCTGTTAAATCCTTATATGTGGTATCCGAGTAAGATTTCGAAACTAATGATTTTCATTACAAATAAAATTTTCTATTGATTTTATGAATTTTAATTATAAAATTTAGGTATTTGATGAAGTTTACTTCAACATTGATCGACCATCTAGGATGTGGAAACATAACCTGCCAATTTTGCCTTTGAGAACTGTCCCGAATAATTTATAAAAAGAAAAATGCCCTCTATGATCATATTAGTTAACAACACAATTTTTTTAAAGTTCATATCTCACGTTCTATTTTGACCCAAAGGCGAAAAAGAAAATAATTACTATTAGTTAATTAATTTTTTTGAATGTTTTTGTCTTTTATGGTCAAATGGAGAATTCAGCATGCTATCTCTGCAATTTTATGTAGCCATATTAAATATGAAAAATTCTTAGTGGACAATTCGGATATTGCCCTTCTGAATGTCATGTCTCTTAAAACTAAAAAATAAAAATGTTTCTTAAATTTTCTATGTATAATGAAATCTTACTATCTAGAGTACTTAGAGTCATTAAAGTAGTATAGTTTCTTTTAAACTTATTAGACAAGAAATAATTGTATAATTGAAATTGATTTTGGTGAGATTCTTTAATCACCAAAGTGATTGAATCTTAATGAATAATTAATTTCAAACTTACAATTAAACTAAAATTCAATTATTCATTATTTTTTATGCTTATAATTGATATGACATTTTGGGTAAATTGAAGTTTTGATTATAAGACATTTATGAATCACGGAAAGGTTGATTATTTGTTCTTATAACCAATAAACATTAAAGAGAATTTAGATAAATTGTTAGTTTTATTTATTTATCCAAAGATAATAAATATATCAATTTGTGTTAAATACACTTTTAAGCATCATTATGTTTAAAATTATATTTTGATGTTTCGCCCAAAATAGAACATCAATATACATTTAAGTAAATAATTTTTGAATTTGATAATATGCTTAAACTCGTAACTCAAAGTATTAACAAATGAGCATGTTCTACTTGCAACATTTGCTCTTCATTCACACTCTGCCTCTGTAATGACTTTTAACGGTCTTAACTTTTCAGATTGGTGCGAACAAATCAGATTCCATCTTGGGTTTTAGATCTTGATGTTGCATTTTACTCTGAGAAGCCAACTGCTATTACTGAAACTAGCAGTGATGAAGAAAGGTCCTATTATAAGCATTGAGATCGGTCTAACAGATTAGACCTAATGTCCATGCGAATGAATATTTCGGGCAACATTAAGACTACTCTTCCCAAAACTGAAAATGCAAAAAAACTTCTAAAACTTGTGGAAGAATCTTCCCAAACTGCTGATAAGTCTCTTGCTGGGACACTAATGGGTACTTTGACCACCATGGAGTTTGATGGTTCACGTACTATGCATGAGCATATCATTGAAATGACAAACATAGCATCAAGACTTAAGTCTTTGGGAATGAAAGTAGAACAGAATTTTTCTGTGCAGTTCATCATCAACTCATTACCGTCTGAGTATGGTCCTTTTCAAACCAACTAGAACATTATGAAAGACAAATGGAACGTACCTGAATTACATGGTATGTTGGTTCAAGAGGAAACGAGATTGAAGAATTAAGCAACCCACTCCATTGACTTTGTAAATTATCAATAAGCTGAAAAGAAAGGAAAGAAGCATGGTAATGAAAAACAAAAGCAACTTAATGTTAATGAAGTCTCATCTCAAGTATGTAAGAAAGAAAACAAGAATGGTAAGTGTCATTTCTGTGGAAAAATTGGACACTTTCAGAAAGATTGCCTGAAACGTAAGACATGATTTGAGAAGAAAGGTAAACCTAGTGCTTTTACATGTCTCGAATCAAATTTAACAGAAGTTCCTTATAATACTTGGTGGATTGACTCTGGTTGTATTGTTTATGTTTCTAATACTGTGCAGGGATTCCTTACAATCCAAACCATAAACAAGAATAAAAGATATGTTTACATGAGGAATAGAGTGAAGGCTCCAGTTGAAGCTGTTAGGACTTATCATCTGGTTCTCGATACTGGCGTCACTTAGATTTAGTTAAAACTTCTTATGTTCCTTCTCTTTTGAGAAATTTAGTTTGTTTGTCTAAGTTAGATAAAACTAGGTATTCCTTTAATTTTGGTAATGGATATTTTAGATTTTTTTAAACATAATTATCTCATTGGTACTAGTATGCTTTGTGATAACTTATACAAACTAAATTTTGATAATCAATTTGTCAAAACGCTCTTAACTCTACATTATAATGTTGTAACAAAATAAAGTTTGGTGAATGAACAATCTGCTTACTTGTGGCATAAACGTTTAGGTCACATATTTAAAGAAAGGCTGGAAATATTAGTTAAGAATGAAATTCTTCAAGATTTATATTTTACTGACCTTAATATTTGTGTAGATTGTATTAAAGGAAAACAAACAAGATACATAAAAAAAGGAGCCACAAGAAGCATACAGCTTCTTGAAATTATACACTCTGATAAATGTGGTCCTTTTGATATCACATCTTTCAATAAAGAAAAATATTTTATCACTTTTATTGATGACTTTTCACATTATGGATATATCTATTTGTTACATGAAAAATCTCAAGCGATTAATGCCTTAGAGGTATTTATTACTGAGGTTGAAAGACAACTAGATAGAAAGGTGAAAATAATCAAGTCTGATAGAGGTGGTGAATATTATAGAAGATATGATAAACTGGACAACACCCAAGTCCATCAGCTAAATTTCTTTAAAAATATGGTATATGTGCTCAATACACAATGCCTGGTA
>NC_061119.1:181206024-181234544 GCF_002878395.1 Capsicum annuum
TGAATATATCTTACGAAAAAAGTAAATCATTAAAAGATATTGAAACAAAATTTAAGAAATATCCACGCACAAAGAAAAATAGATTCATTAGATATATAATGAATCTATTTCATAAGTTATTCCCGTATTAGTAAGTGTCATCCGCTTCAGTATATTTGCTAAATTCTTCATAATTTTTCAATCACAAACGTGAAAAAGAAAAATAATTTAGACTTATTCTAAAGAAAAAAAAAACACAAGCCATCATATTTCTCCACCTGCATTCGAGTTCGACTAATTCAAATTTGCGTCAAGTAAAATTCATCCACTTTAGTGTATCTACTAAATTCTTCAAAATCTGGCAGTTACAAATATAAAAGAGATAGAGGGGGTGGAGGTAAACACTTATTTTGAAGAAAAACAATACAATTCTATCATGCCCTGCAACTATACATCAAATAAAATGAGATTCTAATATACTCTATTCTATGAAATTTTACTTGCTACGTATAGTTAAGGCTATATCTTATACTATTTAAATGCTAACCTTCAATGATGAAAACTAATAATTGACTTATGGAGGAAATAAATCATTCACATGATAAGAAAAATGGTCTATCATCACTTTACATATAGGATGCTATCACCTCATCATCTTGTACCTCTTATTCACCATCTCAATTTGTCTGCATATGTTATACATATAAAATATATTTAACCTATATGATTGATTAAATTAACAAAATTAAATAAAAGAATAATTGAAGAAGTAACATGCTAGAATATCATTCATTTATATTGAATTGAATGCATATACTTATAATTTTCAGTGAAGAACCTTTATAGCATATGTTAGAACGCTAGAGATGTGTTCTTCTGCTTTTGTTTTGGATCTCTTTCTCAAAGAAACTACTTGTAAGATAATATGAGATTATGGATCCATTTTAATATTTAGATTCTTCAACAAAGGAATATTAAAGGTTCGAGTAGTAAATATTGAGAATTTCGAGCTTTTTATAATAATAAATTGAAATGATGGGAGTAGTAATACTTGAGAAACTTATACAATAATTTTTTTTTATAGTTATTAAGACATTTATTCTTACAATAGTTATGATTTTTCTTTTTAAGAAAAAAAAAAAGAGATAAAAGATAAATCTATACACAAAGTTTTTAAAGGTTGTGGACATGAAAAGGAATGGAAATCACTCTTGTGATTATAATAATAAATAAATAAAAGGTAGGGTTTATGAGATCTATAAGTTAAAATATATGAAAAGTTATGCATGTTTTTTCATAATCAGTTATGTATAGATTTGTATAACCTTTTCATTATCCACGTACAAAAGGACTTTCAAATGTCCATAATAATCTTAATTAATGTTGTAACATTTCAATTAAGCACATTTGACATAATTAAGAGAGTTAAGTAAGTAACTTTTGGGTTCTTTTTGCATAAAATATAAATGAGATAAAGAAGAAAAATTTCAAAAAAAAAAAAAAGATAAATATAAAAGGAGGCCATAGAGAGATGTCACATCACCTTGTCTATGGCCTTCTTTTATATTATATATAGATTGAAGTTCATGTTTACTCAATTGAAATATGAATGATTTAACTTAATAAATATGGGTTAAATGGACTTCTGTCACAAATATGAGTTGAAATTATCACCCCTAGTTCGGATATATCATGCAGAATTATTCATAAGGATTTAAAACACGGAATGAAATCACCATATTGGCAAAATGATAGCGCATACACAGATTTGACCTCCTTGCATCAACAGTACATATGTTGATGCCATGAAGCCATTACCTTATTGTTCATTCGTCGATGTATATTATTTTTCCCCCTTTTGGGGTATTGTTAGAGAGACGAGATAGCACAGATTAAGTTTTTATTCGAGACTTAGTTTTGGATTCACTAAAACCTGACAAAGCTAGTATACGAACGTCATACAGGACAAAACTGTAATGGTTCTCGGAAGAAGAAAATAGAACAAATTTTGAAACAATAATATCATTGCAAAGGTTCAAAAGAGACATTTTCATTCTAAAGTTAGTGCTTGCTTATTTCCCGAAAAGCACTTGTTTTGAGAAAAAATATTTTTAAAAAAAAGAAGAGTGTTTGGTAAATTTACAAAAGTGATTTTGAAAATAAGCAGAAGCAGTTTTTCTTCTTCTGGAAAGAAGCAGAAAATTTCTGTTTTTCAAAAAAAGCAGAAGCAGAAAATTATTTTTTTCATGACTAAAATATCTCTATCACTCTCTCTCTCTCCCACACACACTAATATATATATATATATATATATATATATATATATATATATATATATATATTCTTGCTATTATATGGTATTGTAAGATCTGTAATTTAAATGGTAAAACTTGATTCAATCTATTAGACTTAGTAAATTCTATTTTATAAAAAGATCATTTTGAAGATAGTACTGTGATCTTTCAGATCTACACTGTAGGTTGTTTACCTAAGCATTAATGGTTGGCTTGTCGATGAAGATCCAGCGGACTTACAAATGGTTATTTTTAAACTTTGGACTATCCGATGGAGGAATCTTTTAGTTAAAATTGATCTAGCTAATAGAAATAGGATTGAGACAAAATTTCACTAATTTAATTATCAGATCTGACTCTCTTATATAGTATTGAATTGAATACTTGAAAAAAATTTTATGGAACCTAATGATCTCTTGATCCAAGGATATGAAGCATTTAAATTATTGTTGTTGTTGTTTTTAATCACTCTCTTGTAAATTTTCCATTGCATTCCTCCGTCCCTTCTCTTTTCCTTCTAAAAACTCCTCATCCTCTTCATCCACTTCAACTTCCTACAATTCTCCTAATTCAAAACTCAAAGAAGAGATTATTTTCTCTGATTTGCATCAATCAATTAATGACTGGCAAAATTTCAAACATCCTCAAGGTCAAATTTATAAAGCTCATTCTAGATGGCGGTCTCTAACAAGTGACTATCATATTTCAAATGTTGAACAAACCATCCCTCTTGAATCAGATCATGAAGAGATCAAAATTCTCAATCCCAGGACTATAGAGAGATGTAAGCGTGAGTATAATTACCTCTATTTCGGCTTAGTCCAAATTGCAGCTAAACCTCTTTCCTGAGAAGGTTTAGATACCTCTCTTCTCCTTTGTCTTAGAGACTCCAGGTTTCTAGACTTCAATGATTCCTTGCTAGGATGGTCGAAATCAGCCTTTGTAATGGTCCAATTTATTTTGATTGCTTTTCAAATTTTACTGTATCCTTAAAGGATCTAAATATATTAGATTCTTTAACACTTAATGTTAAGACATCCAACTATAAGATCAAATCTGGGTCTCTCCCAATAGCCATTATTTTTAGAGTTCAGTATAAGGCCATGAATATCATCTTTGGTTCTGGTGCTCTAAAAATTAGCTACAAAGGAAAAATTGTCCTCTTCCAAAACTGACCTTCAACGGTCTCACTTGTTGGTTCCCAAGCCGATCTCTTGAAATCATGTATCCTTGCCTCAAAGTTAGACGTTGCAAGAGGCAACTCCAGCAGAAAAATTTGAGAATACTACAGTTTCTCAGATCCAACAGTTCTCCATAGAAACTTTCTCTATCTCCTTTCAGAGATCTCTTAGCCGAAGAGTTTCTAGCTCCCCGTCAATTCTTTTTGAGATACAGACGTCTAGGAATTTTGTTTCCTCATTTCCCTTTATACTCAAGACTGTTAACTTCGAATATAGAATTCCAGTAGCCAAATATTCTGTGGAAACACCTCTTACTGAAATCCATGATGATCTACCTCAATCACCAACCTACTCGGCCTTAGGTAGAGAGCTAGGGGTTTTAAGTCAAAACTTTCACATTGATAAGGAAACACTTAGAATAGAATTTTATTCATCTGCAAATAATTTAAAACAAACTTGGTTTTTCAATCACTTTAAAAAAGATGAGAGAAAAAATATCCAAGAAATTAATTATAAATTTTTAAATTCTGTCTAGAAATAAATTAATTTCTTTGAATGGTTTGAGGCCTATGTCGAATATCATCAATTAGATTTTCCTTTTTCTAAATCAATTAATGTTTCAAAAAAATATAAAACCATAAACGGGGCAGATATCACCGCTGAACATCTGCCATTACAAGGTTTTACTATTTCGCATGCTGATAGCTCAGTCGTTGCTTCACCTTTCAAGAGAAAACCTGAAAATGAACCGTTTACCGGTAATAACTATACGAATCAGTATCTTCATACTTTTGGTGAATATTTGACTTCGAAATCGTCTTAAGCTCTTAAACCATCAGAGGCGTCCACTTCTTCCTCTCCATTATTCAAGCCTTATGAGATTCCTAAAATCTTTATTAGGGAACTTCAAATGAATAATTCAAAATCTTTTCTATAACTCTCTGACCTTCAGCGAAGGATCATACAAATTGAGAAATCTCTCAACCTTGTAATTCCTAAAAACCCAGGTGTTGGCTCATCTGCTACAGTTGGGGTACTCCAACAGAGCAATTTAGAAAACAGCCAGTCAGAGGAAGAATCTCCTCTTGAAATAGCTCCTGTCAAAACTGAATCTTTTAGTTGGCATAAGCCACAAAAACTTTATTACCCTAAAGCTACCCGTCCAGACGTAGCATTAGAGGAGAGACCTAATGTTATGCAAAATAATTACAACACCAATAATATCTATGAATGAAACATAGATGGTTGTTCTAAGTATAACATTCTCTCCAAACTTTAGCAGATAACAATGGTTGCCACAACCTATAGAACTGCCCATAACTGCTCAGATTAACTTACTACCCATATCCTCATAGATGAATTCACAAAGCAGCTTAAAGGGTGGTGGGATACCTATCTTACTGATAAAGATAAACAAAATATCTTTCAAAGTATTCGATTTGACTCCTTAGGAGAACCAATTCTTAAGGATGAAGAAACTATTCCAAATTCTACGAATATAATTTACACTACTATCAAAACTTTCATAGGTAGTTCGAGTATTTTTAGAGAAAGTTCCTCTAAACTACTCAACAATCTTAAGTGCAAAATGCTTTCTAATTTTAGGTGGTATAAAGATTCTTTTCTCATGAGGATCTATGAAAAACCTGATGAAAATCTCCTGTATTGGAAAAACAATTCCTAGATGGATTGCCTAAGTCTTTTAGGGACCTAGTCAAAGAAGATCTTCAAAACTAATACTCCAACGGTATAATACCTTATGAGAAAATCACTTACAGTCAGCTCACAAGTCTAATCCAACAGGTTTCCCTAAAGATCTGTCGACAAGATAAGATACTAAGGCAACTAGCTAAAGACAGGGCTCAAACCCGACGAGATTTAAGGAGTTTTTGTGAATAATTCGGCCTACCTCCTTGTACGAAGAAGTCTTATAGAAAAATCAACCTCAAAAAGAAAATTTTCTACTATCAAGCCTAATTTTTTTCGAAAATCAAAATCTTCTCATCCTAAATGGAGAGTCCAACGGCAAAACCAACTCTTCCTGCCTCCAATAATGAAAAATGTTATATATGTGAAAAACCTGGTCATATTGCCGAATATTATAAATTGTCTAAAAAAGTTAGAAACCTTAACCTTGATGATTCTGTTCTTAGCCAAATCCAACATCCCTTATTAGAAGAAAGTGGAGATTCCGATAGTGCTAATGAAGAATTTGAACAAGAGTTCAACCAAATCAAAAATCATGACTTGGAGTCCTCCCAGTCTGACCAAAAAGACCAACCCCAGATCAATCTTCTAACAAAAGAACAAGATCTCCTTCTAGAAATAATTAGCAATTTGCAGGATTTTGATCAATAGAAATATTATCTAGACCAATTTAAAAGAACTCTAGCTAATCTTTCTACATCTTCGTCTAGAGTATTTTCTCTTCCCCAGATTGCAAATACTTACAACATCACTGACGTTCTGAATAGTTTATCATCTAGTAAACCTATGGCAGTAACTATCCAAGATCTCCAATCTGAAATAGTACTCCTTAAAGAACAAGTTAGGGAAATAAAAGCTAGACAAGACTTGGATCGACTTGTCCTACAATAATTTTTTACAAAGGCTGAACAATCTCAGCTAATAGACGTCACTGATCCAGTGGATCTAGAAATAGAAGAAGGAGATTTTCTTGTTCAATATATTACAAGAATATCCATCAGGAGATGGCATACTCGGATAACCTTGATCATCAACAAGTCATGTATCATAGATATCATTTCCTTGTTTGATACTGGTGCTGATCTTAATTGCATCTAAGAGGCACTTATCTCTACAAAATACTTTAAAAAAAAACTAAGAAAGCCCGTAGAGCCCCAAATGGTAGTAGATTAGGAATCAGTTACAAACTTTTCAATGTCGAAATACAAAATTTCCTAGAAAATTTGCTTTTTTCATCTTATACCTCCTTTGTCCTAGTAAAGGATATAACCAGTCCTGTAATACTAGGCACTCCATTCATTGAAACCTCTTATTCCTTTTAGGATCACTCATGTGGGAATAACTATTGAAGACAAAAATATGTTCCTCCCATTTAAAAAGTCTCTCATTCGAAAAGTTTTGTCCTTTTTAAAAAAACAAAGAGGGTCAAATCAATTTTCTCAAGGAAGAAATAACATTTTAAAGACTGCAGCAACAGCTTCAGGAATCTTCCTTTCAATGTAATGTCAAGGCCTTAGAAACAAAGATTGAAAGAGAACTTTATGCTGATTTGCTCACAGCCTTCTGGAATTGCAAAAAAAATATTGTCAGGCTTTCTTATGAACCTGACTTTAATGAAAAACTATCCCCACCAAAGCCCGACCGATTCAAATAAATCATGAACTGACAATTCATTGCCAGACAAAAATTAATGATCTTTTTCAAATACAGATCATCTCACCAAGTAAATCCCCTTGGAGTTGTGCTGCTTTTTATGTCAATAAAAGTTCTGAATCGAACAAGGAGCCCCTCGTTTGGTTATCAACTATAAACCTCTAAATACCGCCCTCCGACGGATTAGGTATCCTATTCCAAACAACAAAGATTTGCTCTAACAGTTTTATGCTTCTACAATCTTCTCAAAATTGATCTAAAATAAGGATTCTGGCAAATCCAAATTGATCCAGGAGATCGATATAAAATAGATTTTACAGTACCATTTGGCAGTATGAATGAAACGTAATGCCCTTTGGCCTAAAAAATGCGCCTTCAGAATTTTAAAAAATAATGAATGATACTTTTAATCCTTTTTAGAAATTCATAATAGTCTATATTGATGATGTCTTAGTGTTCTCCACAAGCATTGACCAACATTTCAAACACTTGAGAATTTTCTTCAATGTCATCAGGAAAAATGGCTTAGTTTTGTCCAAAACTAAGTATAGTCTTTTTTAGGTCAATATTAGGTTTCTCGGGCATAATATCTGTCAAGGTACTAATACTCCTATTCAACGGTCCATTCAATTTACTGATAAATTTTATAATCAAATTCTAGATAAAATACATCTCCAAAGGTTCTTAGGATATTTCAATTATATAGCAGATTTTATTCCTTGACTTAACAATTTGTTAAAATAACTCCATGACAGGTTTAAAAAATCTCCTCCACCATGGACTAACATCCATACCAAGGTAGTCAAAGAAATCAAATTGAAGGAAAAAAATCTCCCTTGCCTGTCCCTCCTTGATCCTTCTGCATTTAAAATAGTTGAAATAGATGCATCAGATATAGGTTACAGTGGCATTTTAAAATAAAAAGGAATGATAAGGAGCATATTGTGGCATTTGCATCTAAGCATTGAAATAAAGCTCAACAAAATTATCCAACTATCAAAAAAAAGATTTTAGCAATTGTGTTATGCATTTCTAAATTCCAAGCTGATTTATTAAATTAAAAATTTTTACTAAAAATAAATTGTAAAGCTGCAAAATTTATTTTACAAAAAGATGTGCAAAACCTAGCCTCTAAGCACATATTTTCTAGGTGGCAAGCTATTTTATCTATTTTTTATTACGATATTGAATATATCATGGGGAGCTCCAACCCTATATTAGACTTCTTACTAGTAAATTCTTCCAAGGGAGATAAAATGTCCAGAAAAAAAAACTATTCCATAAATTTCGGCTCTTCCATCCCCAAAAGAAACCACCCAAAAAGTTGTTACCCCACAGCAAAAAAATATGATTGCATCCAAGCAACATTCAACAAAAACGGCTAAAGCAGATCAACCAAGATATCAAACCCCAACTAATTATGCCATGCAGGGAATACCTCAATTTTTTATGATGCAAACAAGTCCAAATTCAATATCAATTTCCAATCCCAAGAAATGGACTGATTTAGTTGAAGAAGAAGAAGAAGAAGAAGAAGCTCAGTTAGCCCAAACAGTATCTGTCCTATGGACAGAAGATGATTTTAAACAATGCCGCTTACTCATGGGGCTTAAAGATCCAACGACCATGACAGTTGCCAACAGAAAGGATTATCTAAGAGATTTGTCAGATCTTTCAGAAAATATTTTCTTCAAAAACGGAGGCCTCAAGCCATGCATCATTTTCTCATTCTGTGATTTCTAAAAGCACTATAAAAAATACAATGGGGGTAGAAAATCCTATCAATTTTTTCTTTAATTTTTCACAAAATAATTCAAATATTTGTCTTATACCAAGTAAAATAATTTCCTCGCCTATAGCACAATCAATTTCCTCTAGTAAGGATCCTCCTCGGACGATTCAACTTATTTCAAAAATGATAATGGTTTGCCGCTAATCCAAATTGAACCTGAATATTGGCACTCCAACCTCCAGGAGGTAGCTAAGCAAATACTTAGCCCTTCAGCAAATTTTTATTCAAAAAGCTCATGCTTATACCCAAAAGCTTTATGAGTTTGTCCTCACAGATACTAAGTCATGTCTATTCAAACTCCAAAAAGATAAACAAACCCAAACTTATGTTACTCATACCACGGTTTGAATTAACAGAATAATCTCACCCAAGAATGGGGTATGATTCATTAAAACATCAGAATTTAACTGATGTTTTTGATCCCCAATATTATAACTATTTTGACTATCAAAGAGCGTAGATAAATACCTTCACCTTTCAAAATAAAACTGGCAAACATTCTTGATTTTTCCTCTGGGGAAAGCAACTGGCTTCGAAATTTTCCTAGTGGTTTCTGCATCAATGGTGATCGATTTATGATCACAAGTTTGAGATTCTTCCTCCCCCAGTCCGAGAAGGATATGAATATTTTACACAGAGATTTCATGATGTTCACCAAATTACTCTACTTTTACAATTTTTTCACAAGTTTCATATTCGTGGATATTTTCTCAAAAATTTATCTTCCACAAATCGGGGGGGGGGGGGGGGGGCAAAAGGGGCTTTCATGGTTAGTTCTTCAAGGTCATTGCAAATGGTAAAAAAATTGAGATTCAACGAAGGCTTACGTACCGGACATAGAAAAATGATTCTGACACAATCTTGAATATCTGGCTCCAACAGATGCTGCCCAAATCTCATTTTTACAACAAAAATCAATTACAATTACTCAATTAGCAAAGTCGAGAAACTGAGGAGATTTTATTCAACAAATGAAAAAAATTCTCCAACAAATTAAAGCTGAAGTTCCCAGCTACCAACATTCATCAAAAAATTGACACAGATGATGAAGAAGAAATTCAATCAATTTCACATCACCAATTAGTCATTAACATCATGACATCAACAACCAATTGCTGAAAATTATTGTGGGTGTGTATTGTAGTTCACTGTAGTAATAATTAAATATGCTATTGTAGCAACACTATAGCACTTTTACTGTAGCTTATTTTTTACTATAAATAGCCTACTTCTCTTCTTGAGAAGGACACATTTTCTTTGGAAGAAGCTCTCTCTCACTAGAAATCTTGGTTAGAGTTTGCTCTCTCTCTTAAATTCACTTTTGATATTTATATCAAAATTTAATTTTTCTAATTATGTCTTTTTCATTACTTTACTAACTTGTCTTTTCATTGTACTTATCACATGTGATTGGCACCTCCACCTACTTTATTTAATTAATTGCATCATTAGCATATGATTAGTCCTGCCACCTAATTTATTTATCGCATCATTAGCATATAGTTGGCTCTGCCACCTAATTTATTTATTGCATTTTCTTTTATATTCTTGCATTATTTACATATAAGTATTCATTAACTTATTTCCTATATATATAAAATTAACATATCTTATAAATATAATTAAAGTTTGATTTTAATATTTTATACATCATATTTACGTCATAATTCTTTATTTTATTTATGATTTATATTTTATTATTTTATTTTCACTCATTTTCTTTAAATAAATTTAAAAAAATCATTGATGATGATCCGAAGAATATATAACTTTTTATTTTTTACTATTAATGATAATAAATGACAGATAGATTACGTTACAAGATTAAATGATATTTTGACAACACTTGTAAATTTTTTCTCGAATTTTTAATTTTACAGAAATAATTCATGAAAAGTAACATATTTATTACCATGTAGTTACATATATGAAGAAAGAGATGAGATTTCTGGTATACTATAAAGAAAGAGATGAGATTTCTGGTATACTTTCAGAAATACAAGACAGATCTTCTACTAGTATGGAGATATTGCAAAATAAAATTAGTGATGTAATTATTGAAAATTTTGTGATGTATGAAGGACTAATTATTTTTGTCGTTAATTTTTTCATAAATAATGATTTAATTTATGAAATAATTTTTATATTTTTTTTTGATATTTTAAAATGATATTTAAATTATTTAAGTAATATATCATTATTAATATTTTTAATGTATTTATGTATATAAATGTTGATTGAAAATTTTATAGTACGTGCTTTTTAATAAAATAAAATTAAATTTTAATTAAAAATATTATAATTGATATATAAAATAAATTTTCTCTATAAATTAATTTTAGTAGTAAGAGTATATTGATACATGTCATTTTTTTCTTATTTGTCTAAAAAAAACATTTCTTATAAAAGATTATTCAAACACAACCTGTTTATCAAAAGTACTTTTCAAATGAATTTATCAAATATAAATTATTATTTTTCAAGGCACATTTTTAAAAAATTATTTTATAAAAATGTTTCTTAAATAAACAGTTTTGTAGCAAGCAGTCCCAAACGTGCTCTTAGTGGCCCTTTTCCTCTCCTCTCCTTTCTCTATCTTCAATCCAAAACAATCACAATGATATTTGTTCAATGGTATAGATAAAACAAACAAAAGCCACATTCATGGAAAAGACATGATCTACTTTAGTTCTAATACCTTGAATTGGTTGTGCTTTACTTTTTTCCCCTTACATTTGACACCAAATCCTTCAAGAACTTTGCTGATTTCGTGATTGGCGAATTCACGGCCATCAAGTTATACAAAACATTCTCAACTTCCACAATTGATGGCCTTGTTTTAAACCTTGAAACCACCTTCAACTCTCCATCTTCTTCAACAAACACGTACCATTTCTCACCACTCAAAACACCATCTTTAACACATTTAAACATCACTCCTTTTCTATTACTCAATATCCCTCTAACCTCCAATCCCATAAATGAATACACAACATCAAATGAACTCACAAATCCACTCAACTCACAAAAACTCCCCTCTTCATCAAAGCCCCAATTAGGATTGAAAATCACCATGGGCTTCGGGTACAATGTATCAGCAATTTCCTTCATTAGTGCTAATCTTGAAGCCTCTGGAGCCATAAAAACTAACACATCACCAGAATTTTCAATTCTTGATGAAATATCCAAATTTTCAATGATGGTGTTTGAAGACTTTTCCTCAAAAGCTGTCTCTGCAGCTTGTGTTAAGGTTTGGTTAGGCCATAAAAGAAGAATCTTGATTCTTGGGCCTTTTCTTTTGATGATCATGCCACCAAAAATATCAACAGCAAGCTGACATATTGCAGATGGAGACTCATCAAGAACTGGAATTTCGACACGAAATCTTGGTTGTTTGAGTTTCTTGAGTCTTCCAACAAGCTTGGGATTGTTAAGTGGTTTTTCTAAAGTAGTTGAAAGAGAGAACTTTGCTTGGGAAATGGCATCTTCTTTGGTGGTAGGTGGGGTAGGAGAACAGAATGAACATTGAAAAGGTGAAAATTTTGGTTTTGGTTTTGGTTTTTTTGTGAAGAAAACAGGGAGATAAAGATGGTTAAGTTGTGTCGCTCCTAAAGAGCTTAAGGGATTTAAGTACGGCAGTTTACTCAGGTGGAAATGAAGTAAGGGGTGGGAAATTTTCATGGATTGTGTATGGAATTTTAGAAGATTGGAAGCCATTTGTAGTTAATTCTTGTCAAAAGGGCAGAGTTTGGGAAAGAAATAGTTACAGTTTTGGGAACACATGTTCATCTGGATAAGGCTGTATAGAAGTTTTTGTGGCCGCACACAACTTGATATTGTAAATCCTTGGTTGTCACTAATGAATAGTTGCTAGCCCGGGTGCTCATGGTTTGGTTTGAATTGTTTTTTATTAAAATTATAATTGAATTAATTAAATTGATTTATAAAATTCTAAAATCAAATCAAACTACATAAAAATAAAAAAGAATATCGATTTGGTTCGATTTCACTCGATTTTTTCATTTATGATTAGCTAATGATAAATCGATAATAATAAAATAACGGGACATGAGATAACTATTTCAAATGAATGTTGGGAATCAATAAATATCTCTCTAGTATCACAAGATTAATGTACTTGAATCTTCTATTATTTTTCAACATTATTTTCAAGTTTTAGTATGTTTACATTGCATAAAAATATACATTTTTAAATGGAGTGGTCAACCTTTAAATAATCAAAAGAGGCAAGTCGTTGAAGAATAAAAGGATATCTTCACAAAAATAAAAAAATATGCACGGGGTTTAGGAAAGAGTCCCACCAATTACTCCAAGGCTCCCTTTCAGATGAATGTCTTAGTAAAGAAAATAAAAAACTGAAAATGCACCCCACCCCACATATCCTTATGTTAACAAAATAATTATAAAAATTTCAACTAATGATATATCCCTATTGTATGTATCATGAAACTGATTATGTATCTTGACAGATTCAAAATCGAAAAAAAAAATGTATCTGAAGCTAATTATGTACCTTTATAAAGAAAAAAAATGCATCTTTGTTGGATGTATCAGGACCTAATTATGTATCTTGACAGACCCAAAATTGAGATTTTCAATAATTATGTAAAACACTAGAATTTATGTTGGTTGCCTATTAATTAGATAATTAAACTTAAAGTGTTGAGTTTGGACATATTTTTTAAGAAATGAGATTTAAAAATATAGTAATGCATGTGAAATAAGTAGACAAAAATTAAATTAATAATTAAAAAATATAAAATCTTATATTATTTATGCAAAAATGATATTATATATTCAAATAATTATAAAATTTATGTATATAATATATTGGTTCGGTTTAGTTGTTTTTTGATTTATTTTTTTTCTAGTAAAATCATAACCAAACTAAATATTATTCATTTTTTAAATTTAAAATCAAACCAAATCAAATTAAAGTTAATTTTTTTAGTCGATTTGATTTAACGTGAGGTTTAACTTTTGTTTTTACCAAACCATGTACGCCCCAAGTTGCCAGTTTGAAGGGGACAATCTTGCCATCGTGTTGATAATCCGTTTAATAACATGGTTACTTAGTTCGTAAAAAATGGTTTGTGTTTGAATATCTTGTATGCTTATAAGATTTTTTAAAATTGTACTATTAAACATTCAATAAAATTTTTGTTGATATAAAATAATTTAATAAAGGGTAAAATGAAAAAAAAAAAAAAATTAACAACCTACACTATTTTCTAGTTTAGAGAGCTGACATTCTTTTTTGAATGGATCAGAAAAGAAACTCTCTCACATTTACTAAAAGAAAGTGCACACATTAAAATCAAAACTAAAAGGTTGTAAAAAACTACTTTGTGTTTTAATAGTCCTAGAATTTTAGACCAAAAAAAGGGTGAAGGTTTATTTGTGAGTGAAAAGTAATGTTGAAAAACTCATTCAAACAACTTAACTCTAAATTGTATGCTTTGCTTTTCCAATCCAAAACTAATTTTGTTTACAATTTTACAAACAACTAAAAAATTGGAACCATCTTATTTGCAAGTTGAAACCGACGACTAACTACTGCAAATTTGGTTGGCATTTTAATTTACGTTTTTCTAATGAAAGTATTATGCAAGAACTTTTTACATACACGTCTATTATCAATACATAGTACAGAAGTATGTGAACAACATTATGCTGTTAAAAGTAGTCAACCTCACATACGAAAGAAAAGTGCAACATAAACATTAACTTGCAAACCTGGATATCAATTGTTTATACCTCAATTAATTTGTTTTTCTCTTACATTTGGAAGAATTCCAACAAAACAATCTTTCTTCAAAGAAATTTATTCTTTTTTTTAGCAAAAAAAAAAGGAAGATTAAAAAAAGGGAAAAGGATCAAAAATACCCCTCTACTTTTATTTATTAGTTAAATTTGTCTCTCGTTATACTATGTGGCCAGATATGCCCTTGTCGTTATACTATAGGGTCAAATATGCCCTTATCATTACCAAACTTCACATATTTACTCCTCAATTGGATGGAATCCCCAAATAAAATTTTTAAAAAATTGATTTCACTTAAATTATCCAATCATCTCATTTAATCCGATTCGAGCCGCAAAAAGGTATTAATTTTAACATATCAAATAACAATAATTAGTTATTTCATGTTTTACCATTTACATTAATTACTTATTCCTTAAATTATTTTCAAGATTAATACTAAACATCAATTAATAGGGGGAATGTGATGAAATGGTTATGTCAATCATTATTTTCTTAATGAATTAAATAATAATTTATTTTTTAAACAGTAACAAATAAAAGTGAATGGAAGAAATAATTTTTTCTCATTCATATCAATATGCGTCGTTCTTTCAGTTCATTGTGCTTTTGAGAATGGCATGGAGGAGTAACTTGATCATTAGTTTGAATAAACTAATAGTGATTGAATTTCAGCACGTACATGTTGTAAAATTATGATTCATTACAACTCATTTGATAAGAAGCCAATTTATTTTCACATGTTCAGATTTAGTCTATATCTAAAATCTTGATTGATTATGGATAAATATTTATTCAAATTGAATAATAAAAATTCTGTCAAAATAGTTTTCAAAACTTTTATTAGTTGAAATGTTATATAAAACTATAAAAAATAATAATAATTTTTATTGGTTTCGATTGAGCAACCGCATGCATAAAGTTGTGAAGTATATAAAAGAAATGCAAGCAAATACCAAGAAATTAAAAAAATGGAATTGGGTGTTATTTAAACGGATTAAAATTAGTAGGTGGCTCGGGTTAAGTTAAAAAGATAATTGGATAATTTTAAGTGAAATAATTTTTTTTATTTGGTTTGAAAATTCCATCCAATTGAGGGGTAAATATGTGAAGTTTGATAATAGAAAGGACATATTTGGCCTTATAGTATAACAGCAAGGATATATTTGGTCCCATAGTATAACGAGGAGCAAATTTAACCAATTAATGAAAGTAGAGGGTCATTTTTGACCCTTTTTCCTTAAAAAAAGGTAAATTATGACACAAGGAACTCACGCGATGAAAAAATGATTACTAATACAAAGGAGTAACCTTGTAAATACAAACATGGCAGTAAGAAAAAATAAGTACTAATACAAAGGTGTAACCTTGTAAATACAAACATGGCAGTAAGAAAGCCCCACACTATTACTGATACAGAGGACAATACTTTATCCACTATACAAATTGGAGGTGGATGTTAGAGGTATTTAAGTTTCTCAGTTAAAAAGCAAACTGCCACACAGAATTATAGACCAACCAATTCTAAAAGCTAGAACGAGAGGTTCTGCCAAAAAGTTAGCCAATGCTTAAGCGAGAATCAATGGCACGCAAGCTAGTTTGACGCCTTGGGATTCCAATCTCACATGCATTAACCCGTGCTGCAAATCGAAGTGAACACAGGGATTCACCCACAGATGGAGGATCCGGTGAAACAGTAACAAACATTAATGTCTTCGAGTTACCACCTAGACAGGGCTAAGTAAAACATGCAATGATCAGCGGGCGCTAGAGAACATTAAATATCAGCATAGATAAGGGGGTGTGAAACAAAAGGTGTGAACATAGTGAGCACTTCACAACTGTTAAAATGAGATTGGAAACATACAGATCAACCCTAGAAGTACTACCTTTTACTCTGGAGTAATTTATTTTCTCTACTAGCTGAGTTATGGAAACGCCTTACCCTACCCCACCCAAGGAAATTAGACCCAGAATCGTGTATTTAACTAGGAGCTGATTTTTACCTGGAGAAGGTATGTAAGCTTTGAGTTCCTAAAAGGCACATGCTCCTCTTTCTTCGCTAAAGCAAATATGACATCACTTAGAGATGATAGACTCTTGTTGATGGCCTGAATGAAACTCACGGATAACAGGAAAATAAGTTAGAGCAACATCTTGGAATGTAGAGAAGCTCTTGAAAAGAGATTGAGAGTTTCACGCAAATACTTGAGTTTCCTTTAGCCGATCTCCAGTGGACCCACTCTTGGACAGACGCTCACTTCCAGCGAGATCAATCAAATTGAGTACACCTTGCACTTGTTGCTCGGTACTCTGACGTAAGATACTATTAGTCAACTGAAAGTATTTATAAAAGAGGCACAAAATGGCATACTAAATGTTAGTTAATGTCTGAACCTCATTCACACCAGAAATTCTCAGAGTAAAAACAAAATGGCTCCTTGAAGATTGCTGGTTCATCTGAGTCTTCCCAACAGATCTACACAAAGAAGAAATGCAACAATAACTCAATAGAGCACAGGTCTCACAGATTTTAACTTCATTCCAGTCCAAATATATGAAAACTTGAACCCCCTAATACATATTAAATGGCAAGCAGTCGTATCAAACATATTGAAGGTACCAATGACAAAAAGAAGTGTTCCAGCAATAAATCAAAGATATCAAAAGGAATTAAAAAGCCTATTTTATGCAAAGGCTGACGTTACGCACCGTTCATTTTTGTTGAGCTTTAAGTTCTCGTGCATGCTCAAAGTTGTGCAAATAATGTGTTTGACATGGTGGGTAGGTGCTCAATACTTAAAATTATATTTGGGGTGATAGGGATGTAAAAAAATAATTGGAATTTGATTTAAATGCTAATGGAAAGATGTCAAAAGTGGCGCATAGCCTTACTTCAAATATACACAACCATTAAAAATTAATTTGCCTATGTTTTCAGAAGGAAAATTGAAGCTCTTAGGATCTAGTTTCCAATGGTTTAAAGTTTCATCAATGGGACATCTCTGTGCAGTGTTACGCCAATTTTGCCCCTTCTCTGTACACTATTGAAGAAGATTTACATCAAACACTAGCACTCAGTACTAACCCACTGGGATAATGCTATGTATTGATGATCAATGGTCACCATTACTACCCTCCAGAATGCAAACTAGGCACTAAAACTTGAATGCTAGGCACTAGAAGCCTCATAACTCACTGGAAGCAGTGTTCAGGGAAGCATGACGCGGAAAAAGGCGACAAGGCTCCGCATCACGAATTACGCAAAGCGTGAAGCAATGTGAGTGCATCATTGAAATGAAGCAGTGAAGAAGAAGTTGCAGTAGTGGTAGCCGCACAGTGAAGAAGAAGAAGTTGCAACAGTGGACTTCAAAGTTAAATTTAGAAACTTGCAGCAGTGGTAGTCATTGAAGTAGACTCTTTTTTTAATTTAAATTGACCCTAAATATAAAATCAACACTAAGTGACTTTTTTTAATTTAAAATTGACCCTAAAAATAAAATCAACATGATGCGCTCACATCAGCCACATGCAGCCAGAGGGGTTCACATCATCGCATTATGCGATGATGCTAGCGCATTCATGAACACTGACTGGAAGGATTTGTGTTAGACATTAGACTTTGATGCTCAACACAAGGCTTCACCAATTTCGAGAACCCCCCCAAAATAAGACCCAAACTCCCCGGTTTCATTTTCTTCTTCCTCTCAAGTCTAGGGTGCAAGGATATTTTAACCCCGAATCACAATTCAACCAATAAGGTAATTAAATAAGGAGTTATTGTGTCATTTTGTCTAGAACTCAAACTCCGCCAACTTCTTCAAATTTCAAGAAGCAAGGATTTTGGTCCCTTGAGGTAACCTTTCACTTAACTTGATGTATTGAAAATAGATTATGGATAAGTTGATTTTATTTGGTATCCCATCTGGTGGAGGTTTTAGCCATGATTCACCTCAAAGTGGATGATGAATGAGAGGCTTTAGCATTTAATTTGATGCTCAGCACTAGGCTTCAGCAATTTTGTGTATAGATCAAATGTTCTTTGGGACATTGTGAAAACATGAGTTGACTATGCCTTCAGGATCAAAGTCAGTGGAGACCTAACTTCTTGAAATGATTCTCCTCAGCTAATGCTTGTCTCACTTGTTTTAAATGCATAAATACATATCTTAAAGGTTGATTTGTGAACTCACACGTATGGGGACAAGCGGGTACGAGTGTTACCATGCAATAAATTTATGACAACTTGATTCAAACGATACTTATGATAATGTCTAAGGTTCTATAATTACGACTCGTGGTGTTCACAAAAAGGAAAACGATATATGAATGATTTGATGTTCACAAATGATTAGCACAGACGATAAAAACATATCTTGGTTGTATTTTTTTCCCTTTCATTACTCTTTTTATATTTAAGCAGTGTCCCAATGACCTTATGATGTACTTTGATAATCTTAATTTTGGCCCCTTGGCATATATGCTACTCTTGTTGTGATTAAGACTGTAATATTGAAGTCGACTTCCTAATGAAATTCATCAGGTTCTCAGAGTCAATATGAGGGTGTCATTATGGGCACAATTTCAATGATAGATGTACAGGATAAGGATTTGTTCGGCAGGAGAAACTTTGTCGGATGCCAGTCTTGGTCCCCTAGCTTGGGTCGTGACAGATGACATGATAAATTGCTTGAAAGATTGAAGAAAATATAACCCGGTGGTTTACCTGCTTTCTGCTGCCAACCCAAAAAGTTTAGAAACCTGACTATAGCAATGAACATCCACAACTGTCAGGTCGGATACATGGGTATTGCCATTCACATCATGTTTGATGGCATATTGCTTTCCTACATTTTCTGGTCGAGATGCATCAAAACTGGATGAACTTGATGGTGATAAAAGATCCCGAATAGTTTCATTGTAAATTTCAAGCATTGAGATCTGAAATATGGTGAAAAGGCTTCAGAGGAAAGAAACAAATCAAATAGAGCAAATCAATCACAACAAACCTCCATTTGCTAACCTGCATTTTATAGTTCCACCCTTGGTTTTGAAGAGACTTCCTGGTCTCAAATACCTGCTCTAAAGAGCGTGGTATAAGCCCTTTCTGATTATCAGAGTCTGGCTTGCCCACCATTGTGTGAGTCTTACCAGAACCAGTCTGACCGTAAGCAAATATGCAAACCTGAAAAGGAAAAGGGGGGTAATAAACTAACAATTCTTGTGAGGCTGCAGATAAACATTTGCTTTCTCATCCAGCAATAATTGGAACTTTAAAGATATTAATCAATCCTTATTTTTCAAATGTAGCACCAGTTAACCAGAAACCTCCAACGGAAACATAACTAAGAATGCTAACGGAGTATTGATTTTTTTTGCAAGACTTGGACGTTATTTGCAGTAGTGCACAAAAATTAAAGATATCTCACCTTATAACCGTCAAGAGCACTCTGTACAAGTTGGGATATCTCAACAAAAACATTTTCTTGTGAAGCCTCAGGCATGAAAACTTTGTCGAATGTGAATGATTGTTTTTGTCCTTAAATAACACAAAATTCGATATTCAATATATCAAAATAAAAACTAAGGGAAAAAACAAACTCTTTCTGGTTGAATGCATTGGAAACAAGTGCACACCATTTTGTATCAAATCGATGCCTCTTCCTTGTGCTTCTGTTGATGTTGGAAAAGACATAACATTTGTTTCTGCACTGACAGTGTCATCAGACAATAATGGCCTCACCCTGCAGAAAACTCTAATATTGCCTTTCAATTCCTGCATTGACAGAAGATACATAGTGAACATCTAATTCGAATCCAAAAGTCAATTTAACGTAGTCCACATTAGTGATTGAAAAGTACCAGTATAGTATTGTGCAGTCTTTTACGTAGTTTCTCTCCTTCAACATTTTTTGTTTCGGCATCAGCAAGACGGCTCTGCAACTCAAAAATAACATTTTTCTGCTCTTCATATTCTTCTTTTGTCTTCACAGCTGACACGTTCGACATCTAACAAAGTGATTAAACATTTGAAATAGTTGAGAGGATTATCTTATAAAAGCTCATGAGGTTAGAGATATAACAATGTAAGTCCAAAGAAGGGTCACAGAACTGATATATCACCTCTAGTCTCTTTTCTGCAAAGGCAAGTTGTTGCTGCAATCTTTTTATTTGTTCAGACTGAGACAAACAGGTATCCTGAGAAATAATTCAGAAAGAGATTACAATTTGATGTGCGTGTGTGTATATATGATGTGCGTGTGTGTGTATATAATAAATATGGGTTTGCCTGGTTGAGATAAATCAAAACGAACAAACCTCCAACTGATTGGTCTTTATCGTCATGCCTTCTAACTCTGCCACAGATTTTCCAGTCCAATCTTTATATCTTATTACTTCAGCTGTTAGAACCTGGACTTGTAATGATTGCTGAGCACGATCATCCCTCATTTTTTGCAGATCTCCTCGCAAGAATCCTACCTCACTTGCGAAAGCCTCTTTTTGTTTGACAGCCTCATCCTGAACAGCCTTATGAAATCAAAAGGTAAATAAGAACATGAAAACGTTGATGACAAACAATGCCTAATCTTTAGATTACAAAGCTGAGTCGTCTAGATTATCAAGATGAACAAACCATTTGGTGCAATATATCATGAAAAGCCCAAAATGAATCATTAAATTAATCACCCCAACACAATACACGTAACACCATCGTCAAGCAGAAAATCAGACAAGAAACATCTATATTATTGATGAACCATCATTCAGAAAACTGAAAAGAGTTGTATAACAATAAAATTTTGGACAGTTTGCAGAAATCAACAAAACAAACGTGGGAATGTGTTAAATATTCCTTATTGCGGCAGGGTACAGGTTTCCAGCAAATGCATAATAGATTAAGTCGCACAAAAATGCAGAAGAAGTAATTGCATATATTCATGAAAGTATCACTAGTGATGAGCTATATGTACAACAAAGCAGAAGAAACAGCTACTCAAAGACTTACTCTAGAAGAAGTGAGCTGTTCCTGTAAAGAAGTATAATGACCCCTTAGTCCACTGAGATTTTCAACCACTGCAGCTTTCTCCTTCTCCACACGCTTCAGTGTTTCATTGACTGTACCAAGGTCTTTCTGGAGCCTACTGTTATAATCCTGTAAATTCTTGTTGTACTCCTGCAACCCCTTGTACGTATTACTTAGTGACTGGATCTGCAGATATGAGAGTTTTTAAGCGGTGTTCTTACCAATGAATTCACAACTGTAATGAAGCCAAAACAATATGTGTGAGATTGTTTCTTACCTTCTGATTTGCACTAGCAATGTCTTGTTGAGCCCTTTTTAGCTCTTCTGAAAGGGAATTTTGCAGTTTCTCTGCTGTATCTCTAGCTTGTTTCTCTCTACTATAAGAATCCAGTGCTTCCTGATGAACAATTAAGAAATTTAGAGCAAATTATATCTACAAAGTAAGCTACAAGAACATCCCAAACTTAAAGGGCATGATATTGCCCTGAAAAGCCTACCAACTTGGCTGACTCCTCCTTGGCAAACTTTTCCTGGAGTGCCTCAATATTATTTCTCAAGTCCTTAATGATTGAATTCAACTCTTCTTCTTTGACTTTCATTTGAATCTCTAATAGAAAACGCAAAAGCTAGTATAAGTCTAAATTTAATTTCAGGGCACAAATATATACTATTGCAACACAACCATACCCATCTCATAGCATTTTTTCTCAGCAGATTCTAACAAGCAGTTGAGTGATGCCTTCTCTGTAACATAGTTTCCTTCAAGCTGCTGGAACCACTTAATACATAACTTGAGTCTTCTTACATACTCTGACATAAGATCACATTTTTCCTAATAGCAACAATGGAAATTTTGCATCAATAGACATGACGCAGATACATAATGAGTTAATATGAAAAACAGTTAACTTTCCACGCACAGCATTGGCTACTCGATAACTTACTGTTACCATTAATCTGAAAAATAGTTCATCCACTTACCTTTATATTATACTTGTTCTTGGTTTTCAATTTCTCCGAGAGTAAAGCTTCAATGTTTTCTTTACTAAATTCAACTATCCCGCTGTCTGAACCTGCAGTACTCGGCGGACCACTAGTTGGAGGCACATCTGCAACCCCATTCACCACTGCAAATGGTTGCCGGGTTTTTACACCAGTAGCTGTGGACGGCATTTTTGGATTCCCTATTCTCCGTCTCTTATCTACTGAAACCTCACCTGCTGTGTAGTTACTCTGCAACCCAAAATACTAAATTAACAAAAAATAGGAATTATTTACTTAAACATCAAAATAAGGAATGTTCAAAATGTACAGTACTACTCAACCAAATAACGGAACCCACAAAAGAACACGAGGAAAAACAACAACATACCCACCGTATCCCACAAGTGGAATTTGGGAAGGGCAGAATGTATGCAGACCTTCCCTCTACCTCAGGGAGGTCGAAAGGTTGTTCCACAAACACGAGAAGAAAGATGCAAACAAATTAGGAACTTCTACCCTTGAACATCAAAACAAGAAATACCAAGTTGAACATTCCGTCACGATACAACAACATCAACATACCGAGTAAAATCCCACAAATGCTGGCTGAGGAGGGTAGAAAGTACACAGACCTAACCATTACCTCGTGGAGATAGAGAGGCTGTTTCCAAAAGACCCTCGGCTCAAGTGCAATAAATGCACGTAAAAGAAGAAGAAAGCCTAGCAATTAATAAGGAAAGCATTGCACAGCCCAAAAGAAAGGATCAGTAACTACATCGGCATAATGTGATAATTGACACACAACAAACAACATATGGTGATAGATATCAACAGTAAGGACTACAAGAATACTACGACAAATACCAACAAGCCTAAAACTTTGAAAAGCAACAGAATCCACAACCAAAAAAAAAAGCAAAAACATTGAAAGGTATGATCAAAAATTTGTCCGAAAATGTACCGAAACGTAAAATTCGTCGGTAGAAACAACACAATCAGAGGAAATGAGCATAACCCAAATACAAACCAATGAGGATAGAAAAAATAAACAAATGCTTACGCTGGAAGTGGTTGAAAGAGTATTAAAGGGCGGTTTGTTCTGATTCTTCGAAGCCATTTGAAATTACTCCTACTAAATTATAGTAATGCAGAAAGAGAAAGTGATCGGATTTCGGAAATAATTACGAAACTACAACATTGGTAATTGAAGAAAGCAAAAACGGGCGGAAATGGTTCAATTTTGTCGATGTGATTGTTTCTACAACGCCGAAATCGGCGGTGGAATTAGGATTGAAACAAAGGCGTAGTTGGAGGAGGAAGAAGGGGAGGGCGGAGCGGGGTGCTGAAGAATGAGATTTTGAAAATTTTTGAAATAGGGATCTGGCGCTGCGAAGACCTTTACCGTTTGGAAGCACTTCATAAAATGTTTTTACAAGTGATTTTGATAATCAAATTATCTTTTGAATAATTTTTCAAGAAGTGTTTTTTTAAAATAAATGATCAAAAAGAACATCTATCGATAGACTTTTATTATTAAAATCAAATTATAGAGAAAAATTATTTTAAATATCTATTAAAATATTTTTAATTAATTTTTTTAATTTAATTAAAAAGTACGTATTCTAAAATTTTCAATCAATATTTATATACATAAATGCATTAAAAAAATTAAATAGTGATATATTACTTAAATAATTTAAATATTACTTGAAACACCAAACAAAAATGAATACATAAGTTATTTCATAAATTAAATCACTATATATGAAAAAAGTAACGACAAAAATAATTAGATCTTCAGACATCACAAAAATTATCAACAACTTCATCCCTAATTTTATTACGCAATGTCTCTATACTTGTAAAACATCTGTCTTGTATTTCTGAACGTATACCAAAAGGTTGGTCTGCTTCTTCGATCTCTGTGATGATGCCTTCGTTAGCACAATAGTTAAAGTCTTTTTTAATAGTATATTTTTACGGTGTCAAAATTTACTACGAATAAGCAGTCATCATATTCATTATATATATATATATATATATATAGACACACACACACACTATATTTTAACAAATATGTCACTTTTCATGAATTATTTATTTAAAATTAAATATTAGAGAAAAATTTATATGTGATATTAAAATACAATCTTGTAACATGATTCATCTGTCAATTGTTATCATTAATAATAATAAAATAATTTATATATTCTTTAGTCATCATTATCAATGATATTTTCAAATTTATTTAAAGAAAATGAGTGAAAATAAAATAATAAAATATAAATCATAAAGAATTATGACGTAAATATAAAATATAAATTTTTAAAAATCAAACATTAATCAAACTTATAAGATATGTTAATTAACTAATAAGATATATATATTTTTGTGTGTGTGATAGGGATATTTTTATCATAAAAAAATAATTTTCTGCTTCTGCTTCTACTTATTTTGAGAAGCAGAAAAACTGCTTCTGCTTATTTTTAAATGCACTTTCGCAAGTTTATCAAACACCCTTCTTTTTTTAAAAAGTATTTTTTTTCTCAAAATAACTGTTCATTTTGGGAAATAAGCAATCCCAAACAGGTTATTAGATTCCTTGAATTCTACCAATTCTGCCCCCAACTTTCAAATGATTCTAAATAATGTATGTTAAGCTTTTAAAAATATTTGGATCATAATCTTTCTAATATGTTATTGAGTTTAAATATAGTAACTAGTGTTCGTACCCGCGCGATGCGCGAAAATTTTTAAACTTAAGAGTTTTATTGAGAAATTGTCTTTTTTGTGTAAAGAAAAGTCACTAGATCAAAATTTAGTAACTTATCTCGTAGTGTAGAACGTTGTAGTACAAAACATAATAAAACTAACAAAATGACTGCATCTTTTAGATTTAGCACAAATTCAAATAAAATTCATATATAAAATCGCTCTAAAATTTATTATAGTTTTTCCTTATAGTAATACAGAAATTGTTCTATACATGTATAATTTCAAGATATAGCAAAAGTTACCAAGTCCTCTATTTTTTATTCAACTCACAAAAAATAATCCTTATAATATACTATACACATGCATATGCTCACAGTGTAATCAAGACCGAGTTTAACTATAATTCGATGTGTTACAGTTAACATATACCAGCATGATGGGAAGTTTCAAATTTTTCAACATCTGGTGATCAACTCTATCAACATTCTTTCCATTGAGAGAAAGGTATTGACATATTCGGTAAAGTTTGCTTCTTGAATGCTCAGTTTAGATGCAAAAAGGCACAAATCGAATCTCTTAAATATCTCGATATTCTTTTTTTCGATAGATTTGATTGTTAAAGATATTTCCTTAATTATTTGGTTCTAGATTTCTCTGTTTTGACTATTTTGAAGCAAAAAGTTAGAAATCAAGTCTAAAAGAGACATTTCGGCAAGTTGTTTTTTTTTTCAGATGGGTGTGATAGATAAAGATATTATCTAGAAAATTACTTCTTAAATTCTCAATGTTGACTCATACTCCAATAGATATCTCGGCAATCTACTTTTAGAAACTATGCATTTCATTTATGTTTCCGATTGATTCTATTTTTTTGTTGGAAGCGCTGCTATTTATAAATGACAACAATTTATCTCTTGAATCACCTGTTATTCTAGTAATTTTATGGCTAAGATGGTACAACCTTCCACAGTGTTTAAATTCCTCCTCACCAACCATACAAAAACATGCCTTCGTGGAGATATTATTCATGTCGTAAAGATTATGTCTATGTTAATCTTATGGACACTGTATATTTTTAGCAATTAATATATTTCAAACATCTACCGTGTCCGAATTTTCTAGCACCTCAACAACATTGGAAGAAGGCAACAACAAGATGAAAATTGATACATTTTCAATGATAATGTGAAAACAAGTAAAGAGAAGACTGAGACACTTGCCTCATGCCCTGGATCCTAATTACACAACATGTCCGATGAATGAGAAGGTCGAAAGGGTCTTGGCTCATATCTCTGTAATACCCCGGGAAATTTTTTGTTGAAATTTTGTGCGTAAACGTGTTGGGTTCTATCTTCTAGAATGAATTATAAATTTTCTGTGTGGAATGTCTTAGATTATGACCCACTATTGCGTAGATTATCGAATAAGATTTCCAACAATATGTGGATCATCCAAAACGGACACCCGAGCGACGAGTTATGAACATTCCGATCGAACCGTGAATAGTAGTGAACAGTAAAACGTGCAGGAAAAAGTACTGAGACCTGGCGTATTTTTGCTCCAAACTTAAACGATCATAACTCCTTGTACATAATAATCTGGGTGATATACTATATATCAACGAAAAGCTCTGCGAGTCCTCTTTCCAATGAAATTGGTTTCATCCAATTTTTCTATCGGAGCAAAAAGTTATGGTCGATCTACTTTAGCCTATCAAAAGTGAATTTTTGGGTCAACTTCAAACAATCATAACTCCTTGTACACAATGATCTGGGAGAGATACTATATATCAACGGAAAGATATAAGAGTCCTCTTTCTAATGAAATTAGTTTAATCCAATTTGGACATTGAAGTAAAACGTTATGGTTGATCTACTTCAAACTATCAAAACAGTCCACCAAAGGACAAATTCGAGAATTATTTGATTTTTAAGGGCGTTTTGGTCATTCCCCCTCACCAAAATCCATCCAAACCCTATGTCAAAGCCTATTAGAAGCATTATATGTTATTTTCATCAAATTCCCTCAAAAAGAAAACCCTAAGCTCCTACATCCAACTTCAAGAACCTCCAAAGTTCACCATTAATTCTGCAAATTTATTCAAGATTCCAAGTTCCTAGTTCAAGAACTCCAAGAACCATCATTCAAAGGTATGATTAACATCTCAAAAATGAGTATCGATCTAAAGTTCATCATTTAAGGTATGTGGGATTTTTCAACAAGAACTCTCTTTGTTCTTGTGCCCAAAAGTAATTTTCTTTACAAAGGCATGATTTTTATTTGATTTTTACGAATTTGAAGCATAAACCCATATCTTATGATGATTATTATGAAATCTTGATTTTTATGATTTTGAAAGATGAATTTACATGTATGGAGATATAAAGCATGAATCTTGAACAATATTTATCATGATTTTGATATTTGGGTCGTGAATCCCCATTGAAAATTGTGTTTTTTTAGAAAGTGTTCGTTATAAGCACGTTGATGTTGAATATTTGAGATATTTTGAATGATTTGACCTGTTGGTCTTAATGGAGTTGTTTTGAACTCAGTGTGAAAGAAATCCACAACGTGGTTGATTTTGATAGATGGGAAGCATGATGGCTCCCGATGTATATTTATATATTACAGAAATTGTTTGGTTGTGGATTATCTTTGAAATGATCTGAGCTAAGTTCAGGAGAAATCTTTAGCACCGAGTGGGAGGTATAAAGCAACCTTACTTCCCTAAAACTACGTACCCCCGTAGGAGTGAGCCTGAGGCTGATTTATATAGTGATCACTAGTTTTTGTGGATTTGATATCGATAGTCCTACTCCGATAGCAAGGATAAGAAGGCTCTCCCCAATGTGGGTTGTACGTTGGACTCCATGTAGCTCACATGGTTTATGTCGGTTATAGGATCTCCTAGTGTGTGTGTGTTTTCTTGTGTCTATGGTGAATGGTGCAGTGATTTGAAAGTGAAATTGTGAAAGTTATTATTTCAAAAGATTTAAATGATATTTACATTATGAGAATTGATATTCTTGATGAACTGAAAGTGATTGACAAATTATATGATGACTCACATGTGTTATTGTACTTATTTCATCCTCTCATGATTATGATGATTTTCTTCGGGCTATGTGAGTCTTTCATACATCCTGCATATTTCTTATAAATATTTATGATGATGATGTTTATAAAACTGCATACACCCCCATATACTCGATTCCTTTTCATGGTACTAACCCACATCTTCGGATGTGGGCTGCATTTTCTTGGAATGTAGGTTCAGGTGCTCAGTTCCAAGTTCGACAGTGATTCTTCAGGCACGCTGTTCTACATCCTCTGTTGTGGTGAGTCCTCATGTTCCAAGGACGTGATGTTTGATGTTAGTTTCACAGAATTGTTTACATTTGAT
>NC_061119.1:181237544-181256659 GCF_002878395.1 Capsicum annuum
AGGACGTGATGTTTGATGTTAGTTTCACAGAATTGTTTACATTTGATAATTGAGTATGTGTTAGTTGGGGCATATCTCAATGGCTCACTGGTTTTATTGATTGTCTTAGAGGCTTGTCAGACTAGTATAGATGTTGGGAGTTGACTAATAAGTCATATTTTGTTATCTTTCTGAAATTCTTTTATTCTTGAATGATGATTACTCTGTTAATATTTGAGGGTTATTTATGGAAACCCCATTGATTTGTGTTGAACTGAATGAAAATGGCTCAAAGGGTTAGCTTGGGGCTACTCGTAGCCTCAAGCACCGTGTGACGCTCCGGGACTTATTTTTTGGGGCATTACAAACTTGGTATCAGAGCCTAAGGTTTTAAGGTATCCTAGGAAGTCTGACAAGCCGCGCTAAGTAGAGTCTTGAACATCGGTGTGTAGCGCGCCACATCTATGAGCAAGAGGCTAGAAGATGTTTTAGGAAAAAGTGTGATTCTTTCTTTCAGAAGTCTATCATGTTTAAAGTATCTCTCTCTGCTATTGATTCGTGCTCTTCTCTTTCAGAAATATGCCTCTACGTCGAGCGAGAAGAAATAATGATAGTCAGCAACCTCAACCCGTTGACCCATTGAATGAAAATGTGTCTCATACTGAATTTTAGACAGCCTTTCAGGCGCTGGCCTATGCTGTTACTGCAAATGTTTAGTTCAACCCGGCCCCGGCTCCATAGTAGTAGAGAGGTGATTCAGCTGCTTCCAGGATCCGTGACTTCATGCGGATGAATCCATCGGAATTCTATGGGTCCAAGTCTGATGACGATCCATAGTTGTTTTTAGAGGAGGTGTGGAAGATTACTCAGGTGATGCATGTATCTGAGAAATATAGTGTGGAGTTGGCTGCGTATAGGTTGAAAGACCTTGCTTATGACTGGATTATTACTTGGAGGAAAGGTAGAGATAAGGGAGCTATCCCTACAACTTGGCAAGAGTTCCAGGATGCATTCCTGGATATGTTTTTCCCTTTGGAGATAAGGGAGGCGAAGGTGGAAGAGTTTATGAACCTGCAGTAGGGCTCTATGACTGTTAGGGAGTACTATCTAAAGTTCAATCAGTTGGCCAAGTATGCTCCTGACTTAGTGGCTGATAATCGGGCTAGTATGAGTAAGTTTGTGACTGGAGTGTCTAGTTATGTGGTTAAGGAGTGTAGGTCTGCTATGCTGAATAGTGAGATGAATATTTCTAGGCTGATGACTCATGCCCAACAGATTGAGGCAGACAAGATTAAGGAGAGAGATAGAATGAGAGGAAATAAGAGAGCTAGGTCCGAACAACACGGACAGGGTTAGACTAGATTATAGGGAGGGAGTCACCTTCAGTATCAGGATCGTTCGTCTATGCCAGCATTGTCATCTGCTTGTGCTCCCGTGATTAGAGGTAGGCAGGAGCAAGGTAGCAGGTCATATGCATCCAGGTCCCTATACAGTGCTGGCAATAAGCCAAATCATCTCCTGTGTCCTAAGTGTGGTAGGGCTCATTTGGGTGAGTGTTGGGGTGAGAAGAGGGGTTGTTTCCGATGTGGTGACATGGGTCACAGAGTTAGAGATTGTCCACAGGATGGACAAGGGCGTCATGACTATCGCCCTCAGACCCAGACTCAGACTGTTAGTGCTCCAATTCCAGCGACTCGCCCAGCCCCAGCTCAGGGTACCTCTTTTAGAAATGTTGTCGGGCAGTGCCAGAATAGATTCTATGCTTTACCATCCCGCCAGGAATAGGAGGACTCTCCCGATGTTTTTACTGGTATGCTTCGTATATTTCAGTTTGATGCGTATGATTTATTGGATCTTGGATCCAGTTTCTCATATGCTACACCTTTGATTGCTGTGAATTTTGAAATGAGTCCTGAGATTATTCCTGAGCCTATCCTAGTTTCTACCCCAGTGGGTGATTCGATTATTTCCCAGAAAGTGTATAAAAAGTGTCCTGTTATCGTTTTTCATAGAGTCTTGTTGGTTGATCTGATTGAGTTAGACATGGTAGATTTTGATGTGATTCTGGGTATGGACTGGCTGTATTCTTCTTATGCCTCTATTGATTGTCGGACCCTAGTGGTCAAGTTTTAGTTTCTGGGTGCATCCGTGTTTGAGTAGTTTGGGAATTCTGTGTCACCCAAGAGTTATTTTATCTCTTACCTCAAAGCTAGAAAGCTTATTTCCAATGGGTGTATTTACCATTTGGTTAGAGTCAAAGACATTAAGTCTGAGACTCCAACTCTCCAGTCTGTTAACGTCGTCAATGAGTTTTCTGATATCTTTTCGGATGATCTCCCAGGGATACCTTCTGATAGAGAGATAGAGTTCAGGATTGATCTTCTTCTCGATACTCAGCCCATTTCTATTCCTCCTTACTGTATGGCCCCTGCAGAACTTAAGGAGTTGAAAGAGCAACTCAAAGATCTACTAGATAAGGGTTCATAAAGCCCAGTATTTCTCCTTGGGGTACTCCTGTGTTGTTTGTGAGAAAGAAAGATGGCTCTTTGCGTATATGCATTGATTATCGCCAACTGAATAAAGTCACCGTAAAAAATAAGTACCCCCTTCCGAGAATAGATGATTTGTTTGACCAATTGCAAGGTGCAAGTTATTTCTCAAAGATAAACCTTTGTTCCGGCTATCGTCAACTCAAAGTTAGGGAGTGTGACATCCCGAAAACCATTTTTCGAACTCGTTATGGCCATTTTGAGTGTTTTGTTATGTCTTTCGGGTTAACTAATACCCTAGCAACTTTTATGGACCTCATGAATTGAGTGTTCAGACTATATCTGGATATGTTTGTCATTGTGTTCATCGATGATATAATGGTGTACTCCCATAGTAAGGATGAATATTCTGATCATCTCCGAACTGTCTTGGAAACCCTTAGAGATCACAAGTTGTTTGCCAAGTTCAGTAAGTGTGAGTTTTGGCTAAGGTCAGTTGCTTTTCTGGGTCATATCATTTCTTCCGAGGGTATTAGAGTTGATCCCCAAAAGACCAAAGCTGTTAGAAATTGGCCTAGACCTATTTCTCTGACTGATATCCGAAGTTTCTTGGGTTTAGCTGGCTATTACTGCCGTTTTATTGAGGGTTTCTCCTTTATAGTGTCTTCTATGACTCGGTTGACCCAAAAGAAAGTGAAGTTCTTGTGGTCCGAATCTTGTGAGAAGAGTTTTCAGGAGTTGAAGACTTGACTCACTTTAGCCCCTTTTTTGACTTTGCCTGATGGTGTTGATGGTTTTGTGGTGTACTGTGATGCTTCGAGAGTTGGGTTGGGTTGCGTATTGATACAGAAGGGTAAGGTGAAACCCCAAGAGAAAAATTACCCCACCCATGACCTTGAGTTGGCTGCTGTTGTGTTTGCTTTGAAAATCTGGAGACACTATTTGTAGGGTGTCCATGTTGTTGTTTTCACTGATCATAAGAGTCTGCAGTATGTGTTTACCCAGAGAGAATTGAATCTTAGGCAGAGACGATGGTTAGAATTGTTAAAAGACTATGATATGAGTGTGTTGTACCATCCGGGCAAGGCCAATATTGTGGCGGATGCCCTAAGTAGAGTGTCCATGGGTAGTGTTTGGCATATGGTAGAAGGTAAGAAAGAGTTGGCTCGTGATGTACATCGTTTGGCTAGATCAGATGTTAGGTTATTTGACTCTGATGAAGGTAGTATAGGGGTTCAGAGTAGTTTCGAATCCTCTTTGGCTTCAGAAGTGAAGGAAAAACAATACTTAGATGCTAGTTTGGTCAGACTGAAGGAACCAGTCAAGGACCAAAAAGTAGAGGTTTTCTCCCAAGAGGGAGATGGTGTGTTGAAATTACAGGGTAGATTGTGTGTCTCAAATGTTGATGATCTGAGACAGAGGATTATGGCTGAAGCGCACGGGGCGCGATATTCTATTCATCCTGGTGCCACCAAGATATACTGAGACTTGTAGGAAATCTATTGGTGGAGTGGCAAGAAGAAAGATATAGCAGCATTTGTAGCTAAGTGTGTAACATGCCAACAGGTTAAGGTTGAACACCAAAGACCTGGTGGTATGATTCAAGAGTTTAATATTCCCACCTGGAAGTGGGAAGAGATAAATATGGACTTCATGATTGGTTTACCTCCTTCCCGACGCCATCATGATTCCATTTGGGTTGTGGTTGATAGGTTGACTAAGTCTACTCATTTCTTGCCTGTTCATACTTTATATACTACTGAGGATTACGCTAGATTGTATATTCGAGAGCTAGTTAGACTGCATGGAGTTCCCTTGTCTATCATTTCGAATAGGGGTACTCAGTTCACTTCGTAATTTTGGAAAGCTTTTCAGAAGGGTCTTGGTACCCAAGTGCGTTTGAGTTCTATTTTTCATCTGCAGACCGATGGACAGGCTGAGCGGACCATCCAGACCTTAGAGTATATGTTGAGAGCTTGTGCACTTGACTTTAACAGAAGTTGGGATGATCACTTACCATTGATAGAGTTTGCTTACAATAACAGTTTCCACTCTAGTATTGGCATGGCTCCGTTTGAAGCCTTATATGGGAGAAAGTGTAGATCACCCACAGGTTGGTTCGAGGTGGGTGAAGCGGCTGTGAGTGGTCCTGATTCGGTATTTGAGGCTATGAAAAAAGTTAAGTTGATTAGGGAAAGGTTGAAAACTGCGCAGAGTCGTCAGAAGTCATATGCGGATGTTAGAAGGGGAGACCTTGAGTTTGAAGTTGGTGACCTAGTGTATCTGAAAATTTCACCCATGAGGGGGGTAAAGAGACTCGGAAAGAAGGGGAATCTTAGTCCCCATTATGTTTGTCCTTACAAAATTCTTAGCCGAGTTGGTAAGGTAGCTTATGAGGTCGAGTTGCCTTCCGAGTTTTCCTCTGTTCATCCAATATTCCATGTCTCCATGCTTAGAAAGCATATTAGCGATGCTGTGGTAGTGGATTCCTTTGTGAGTGCTGACATTCAAGAAAATCTTTCTTTTGATGAGATTCCTGTTGAGATTTTTGATTTCAGTGTCCGAAGACTAAGGAACAAAGAAGTTCCCTTGGTCGAGGTATTGTGGCGAAACCAATCTGTTGAGGGTGCAACTTGGGAAGCTGAGGCGGATATGAGATCCAACTACCTGCACCTATTTTCCGCAAACTCTGATCAAGCCAAAGGTACCGTTCTTTCCTAAATCATGCACTTTTGATAAAAGTTGCAGCAACTCAGCTGTCATTTATTATGTGTTCAGTTGTAGTTTCTTGAATTTATGTATTCTATGTTGCATTCGGAGTGAGAAATGATGTGGTGATGAGTCTAACGAATGGTTTCAGATATATGCTCTATTTCCTATCTAATCTTGGCATATCTAGCATCATTCGAGGACGAATGTTTCCAAGGGGGGATAATGTAATACCCCAGGAAATTTTTCGTTGAAATTTTGTGCGTAAACGTATTGGGTTCTATCTTCTAGAATGAATTATAAATTTTTTGTGCAGAATGTCTGAGATTATGACCCACTATTGCATAGATTATCGAATAAGATTTCCAACGATATGTGGATCATCCAAAACGGACACCTGAGCGCGCAAGTTATGAACATTCCAATCGAACCGTGAATAGTAGTGAACAGTAAAACGTGCAGGAAAAAGTACCGAGGCCTGACGTATTTTTGCTCCAAACTTAAATGATCATAAGTCCTTGTATATAATGATCTTGGTGATCTACTATATATCATTGAAAAGCTCTGAGAGTCCTCTTTCCATGAAATTGGTTTCATCCAATTTTTCTATCGGAGCAAAAAGTTATGGTCAATCTACTTCAGCCTATCAAAAGTGAATTTTTGGGTCAACTTCAAACGATCATAACTCTTCATACACAATAATCTGGGTGAGATATTATAAATCAACGGAAAGATATGAGATTTCTCTTTCTAATGAGATTGGTTTCATCCAATTTGGATATCGGAGTAAAACGTTATGGTTGATCTACTTCAGACTATCAAAACAGTCCACCAAAGGACAGATTCGAGAATTATTTGATTTTTAGGGGCGTTTTGGTCATTCCCCCTCACCCAAAATCCGTCCAAACCCTATATTAAAGCCTATTAGAAGCATTATATGTTATATTTCATCAAATTTCCTCAAAAAGAAAACCCTAAGCTCCTACATCCAACTTTAAAAACCTCCAAAGTTCACCATTAATTCTGTAAATTTATTCAAGATTCCAAGTTCCTAGTTCAAGAACTCCAAGAACCATCATTCAAAGGCACGATTAACATCTCAAAAATGAGTATCGATCTAAAGTTCATTATTTAAGGTATGTGAGATTTTTCAACAAGAACTCTCTTTCGTTCTTGTGCCCAAAAGTAATTTTCTTTACAAAGGCATGATTTTTATTTGATCTTTACGAATTTGAAGGATGAACCCATATCTTACGATGATTATTATGAAATCTTGATGTTTATGATTTTGAAAGATGAATTTACATGTGTGGAGATATAAAGCATGAATCTTGAACGATATTTATCATGGTTTTGATATTTGGGTCATGAATCCCATTGGAAATTGTGTTTTTTTAGAAAGTGTTCGTTATAAGCACGTTGATGTTGAATATTTGAGATATTTTGAATGATTTGACCTTTTGGTCTTAATGGAGTTGTTTTGAACTCGAATGTGAAAGGAATCCACAATGTGGTTTATTTTGATAGATGGGAAGCATGATGGCTCCCGATGTATATTTATATATTACTGAAATTATTTTGTTATGGATTGTCTTTGAAATGATTTGAGCTAAGTCTGGGAGAAATCTTTAGCGCTGAGTGGGAGGTATAAAGTGACCTTACTTCCCTAGAACTACGTGCCCCCGTAGGAGTAACCCTGAGGCTGATTTATATAGTGATTACTAGTTTGTGTGGATTTGATATCGATAGTCCTACTCCGATGGCAAGGATAGGATGGCTCTCCCCAATGTGGGTTGTACGTTGGACTCCATGTAGCTCACATGGTTTATGTTGGTTATAGGATCTCCTAGTGTGTGTGTGTTTCCTTGTGTCTATGGTGAATGGTGAAGTGATTTGAAAGTGAAATTGTGAAAGTTATTCTTTCGAAAGATTTAAATAATATATACATTATGAGAATTGATATTCTTGATGAACTAAAAGTGATTGACAAATTATATGATGACTCACATTTGTTATTGTACTTATTTCATCCTCTCATGATTATGATGATTTTCTTCGGGCTATATGAGTCTTTCATACATCCTGCATATTTCTTATAAATATTTATGATGATGATGTTTATACAACTGCATACACCCTCATATACTCAGTTCCTTTCTATGGTACTGACCCACATCTTCGGATGTAGACTGCATTTTCTCGGAATGTAGGTTCAGGTGCTTAGTTCCAAGTTCGACAGTGATTCTTTGGGCATGCTATTCTACATTCTCTGTTGTGTTGAGTCCTCGTGTTCCGAGCACGTGATGTCTGATGTTGGTTTCACGGAATTATTTACATTTGATAACTGAGTATGAGTCAGTTGGGGCATGTCTCAATGGCTCGCTGGTTTTATTGATTTTCTTAGAGGCTTGTCAGACTAGTATAGATATTGGGAGTTGACTAATAAGTCGTATTTTGTTATCTTTCTGAAATTCTTTTATTCTTGGATGATGATTACTCTGTTGATATTTGAGGATTATTTATGGAAACCCCGTTGATTTGTGTTGAACTGAATGAAAATGGCTCAAAGGGTTAGCTTGGGGCTACTCGTAGACTCAAGCACCGTGTGACGCTCCGGGACCCGTTTTCCGTGGCGTTACAATCTCATACCAATTACACAACACTTTTGAGGTATTCTAATTGATAAATTTCAAATAATAATATGTATGAAGAACAAAACAAATATTTAAATTTCAAAATAGGCATTTACAAAAGTGTCATCTCTTTTTATTTTGCAGGGAAAGATCATGTAACTTTAGTGTGTTGTTCAAAAAGAGAATGCACTGCAACTACGAATGAAGAATGATAAATCGAGCCTAGAATAAATCTCTTCTTTTTCTTCATTACCCAATTGTTATTATTCTGCATTAGTGGTTGTCTCTATCTCAAATTCGTGTTTCCGATATCTGTAACCATAAAAAATAGATAAGAAATTGTTAATCTGTAATAGTTACATTCAATAGTTAACTGATAATCAAATAGACTCCACCTTTTGAATTCTCACTCCTTCTGAAGAAATATATAAAATTGTAATAGTAATTCTGAGTAAAATATTATATCCATGTTGGAATAAACTTAAAAATGAAGTAAATATAAAAATAAACTAAAAATGCTGAAGGAAAATAAGATCTAGCTTGTTAAATTGAAGAAAATGGATTAGAAGAAAGAATTGAATTTCTTAACCAAAAGAATTACAACAAAGTGGAAAGACTTCTTCCGTAATGTCCTCTCGGAATCTCTGTTGTATTCTCTTTATATCCCATCAATTGAATCCTACTACTGATAAACAACAATGAAATTTTGAAATGAATTATTTGCAAATTTATCAACATATATATTCTAAAAAGAAATTAAAAAGGGAAAATTATGTACATGGAGATGAAGATTTACTTTTTATTTGTACATGTAGATGGAGATTTGCTTCCACTTTGAAGAAAACTATTATTTGAAATATGCGGACTTCTGCCAGTAATTAAATCCACTTTTTATCAAGGTTAATTGAGAAGTCATCGAATTCAAATTGTAAACTTTTAAATTCAAAATTATTATTTAAGTCTTAATGCGTGAGAATCTGGACATGTTATTGTTAAATCTTATATATTTTAACTGTTTAAAATTTATTCAATTTTTAAAGTATTAATAATAACTAACTAATAACTAACCTACCTAATTTGTTGTCCTAAGATGCCAAATGGCTTATTCATAAGATTCCACTTGGCTCAATGTGGAGACTTTATCCTCTTCTATTAATAATAGATAGATAAATATATTAAATTATTATATTTAAATCATAACATAATAAAATTATCACTTATCATTTTGTTATTTTTAATAGGGTAACTTACATAAATCTCTGAATCTTTAAGTGATATTACATAAAATCCTGACTATTTTGTTAATTATATTTTATCCCAGTTTTTAAAATGGTGATACATATAAAAAATTAATACATTTGAAACTGATAAAGATATTTATTTAAGGAACTGATAGATTCTTTTTTATTCATTGTATTCTTTTATTTAAGGAAAGATATCTAATTTTTCTCTTTTTTTTTAGATTTAATTTAGGTGTTTTAATTATGTTTCTTTTTTTTTTTCGTCTTTAATTTTATGTAGTTAAGGATTTTGAGTTTTACACAGATAGCAATTCTAATTCAATTCTGCTTTTAGTCCTTTTTTTAAAAAAATATTATTACTTTTATTTCCTACACTGACTACACCATTACCTTTTATTAATAACATATGAATCACCTAATAATCAAAATAAATAATTGTATCTACCATATGAATCATCATAATACTATATATATATCACCCATTAATATCATATGAATTACCCAATAATTGAAATAAATAATTGTATCTACCATATGAATCACCATAATACAATATGTATCACTCATTAATATCAACTCAATAATTGAAATAAATAAGTGTATCTACCATATGAATCACCATAATACAATATGTATCACTCATTAATATCATATGTATCACCCGTTAAAATCATACAAAATGTATTTATCGTATGAATCACCATAATACCCATATAATGATATCGTATTTATCATTCATATGAATCACCATTAAAAGAATAAACATGTATGAATAACTAAATAAATTAATATATGTATCAATTGATTTAAAAAAAATAAAAATGGGAGAGATTTTAGGAGAGGAAAAAAAAGTTCCATGCGTTAATGGAGGAGAAAAAAATCAGGAAGGAAGATGATTTAAGCTTTAATGGATGAGAAAAAATCGGGAAGAAAGATGATTTAATTGTTGATAATTAGGGAGATATTTTAGGGAAGGAAATCTTTGAAAAAAAATATCTTGAATGAGTTAATGGTGCAGTAAAAATAGGATGTGGGGTTTTGTTGATATGTATCAAGAGTAAAGTTGAAAATCAGGATTTTATTTAAATTTTTTAAAAGGAAGGGATATAAGATAATATAGTCTCTTAAGTTTGGAATTTGTGTAATTTATCCTTTTTAATATGTGTATCAAGTAGGGGTAGGCGTTCGATTTTTCAGTTCGGGTTCAGTTCTTTTATTTCGGATTTTTTGGTTTTTGATTATGAAATTAGGTGCACCGAAAATTGAACCGAATTAGTACGGTATAGTTTGGTTAATGTAAATTTTGGTTCGGGTTTATATCGATTTAATAATTTTGGTTTTTCGATTTTGGGCCTATTTAATGGGCTAAATTATATTTGTGAATTGAACTATTTTTTAATGTTTTTAATACTTTCTAATTTCCCTGTTTAATAATTTCTAAGTGGACTAACCAGTAAACATAAGAAAACTGGTGCTGAAGTAATGTCAGTATCCAATGATGATGAGAATAAAGTCTTCATCGTTGTCTTTAGGACGCCTTCGTAAGTTTATGTTATCATATTATAGATTGATAATGTGTTTGTATAAGAATTACTTATCTATGTAACTCATTACTGAATGGTGTCATATCCAAGAAGAACATCATCACTTGTGTTTTCTGGAAACTGGAAAGGAACAAGGTAAGATAACTCATCAAGAAGGTTGAAACAAACATCAGATAGGAGATTTTGGGGCTGAAGACTATTTGGATTTTGAATTTTTTTTTGGTTTTACCCATTTTGACGCTTTGAGCTTTAGTAATAGATATCAAGTATCATGCATATTAAATATATATTATATATAATTATATATATAATAATTTAAAAAGAGTATATTAAAAATTTGGTTTAAACCGAAAAATCGAATTTCGTTAACCTAAAAATTGAAACCCGAACCGAAATATCGAAGTTATAAAAGAAATGAAAGTCGAACCGAAAAATCAAAAAACCAAAACTGAAAAACCAAAATAATTTGGTTCGGTTCAGTATTTTGATTTTTCGTATTTATGCCCACCCCTAGTATCAAGTCAATAGTGGATAACTATAGATGGACGGGGTATTTCTTAGAGTCTATTTGGATTGACTAATTTTAAGTGTTTTAGCGTCAAAATACCTTTAATCACTTTTATAGTGCTTTGGTAAAATAAAAAAGTGATTATAAACACATGATTTTAATTCAAAATGATAAAAATAAGTCAAAAATCATAAATTAGAGATCCTACTTTATGGATTTTGACTGTTAAAATCAATTTAAAAAGGCACTTAGGGGCCGTTTGGTGTAATGTACTAATTCAAATAGTCCCAAAGTAAAATAATAGTCCAGAGATAAAATTTTGGTGCCTCATTTGATTGCCAAGTTTGGAATAACTTATTTCGGGACTAACAAATAGCACCGGGATAAGTTATCCTATCCTTTGGGTGGTATAAATAATTTCAACATAATTTACCTTAGAATTAAGCCATAAAATGACAAAATTACCCTCCAAGCTCTTTTATTATCACTTTTCACACACATATATATACTAGTTTAGTGTCCATGCATTGCACGTGCATTGAATATTAAAGAAGAAAATTATATAATACTTAGTAACGCCTAGTTTCTACGAAGGATATAATTTGTAGATCTATTGTATAATATGTGCATCCACTATTTCCTCTAGCTCATTCAAGAGTCGTCTTCATAGAACCATCATTATATCTTTGAGTGTTTTGGTTGATCTTCAATCTCCCAATGTCAAATTTCGGCTGCAAGAGGAAAAGAACTCTTATCTAAAATCTTTTGATGTTCCTCCACTGTCCATTTATAGTGTCATTTTTATACTATATTTTTTTTTACACAAATACCACTTCAAGTGCTATTATATTAATTGAATATGTCTTCTACAAATAATATAAAAATTAAAGTACATAAGAGAATGTTTTATTGTATGCAACAAACTTAACCCTAGATCTTTCTGATCTAGTTTTCTTTGAGCCCCGGACATGTGAAAGTTTTAGTGTACTGACCTGATAGGGCCTATTAATCAAATTCAAATAGAGTACTTGTACTCCATATGGGTATAACTATTATTTGAACGAAGTGAAAAAAATACGATCTTTGTTGTATAATAGAATAAACACCAATACCTTAATTGAATCAATCAAGATCAAATCTGTTTGTCAAAGTGCTTCCCCGATTGCTCAAGACATATCTTTTCAACCGAGAAACAAAACAAGATCATTTCATTCCATTTTTAGTAAAATAGTGAAGGATATTTCATTAGTAATGAAAAAAGGAATAGGAAAAATGTTTGCCACCGTCCAATACAACAAATAAGAAAAAAAGGTTCCCTATTAGTCTACTATTTTAGAATTATTTATTTTGTGTAGACTTAATTCTGTCACGACCCGAACCGGGGCCCTGTCCGCGACGGGCGCCCCGAACCATCTAGGCCTGAGAGACCCCTATAACTACCCAACCCACTAGTGATATTATCCACTTTGGGCCCAGGCCCGCACGACTTTAAAACACATCACTAGAGAGTAAGACTTGCTTACTTATATACCCAATATCCCTCCTGTGTTTTATCAATGTGGGACTCCATATCCTAAGTTGGGGTGTTACATACACCTCCCCTTATGGACTCAGCGTCCTCACTGAGGTTTGCCCCCACCGAATGGGATTTGCCTTCACTTAGGACTGAGGTTTGCCCCACCTTAGCGGGATTCGCCTACACTCAGTTTGAACTCTTGCCCATATCGATAGAGCTGACACAGGAGCAGCTCTGATACCATGTGTTGAAATTAATAGAAAAACATACCACAAATTCACATAAACCAAGAACACCTATAAGTAACAGAATATGAGAGAGGAAAGGTGCATACCTTTGTCTGCCATTGCTTATACGTAACCGAAAATGAATTAGGCTGAGTCTTCCTTTTCTTTGCTTATGACGGATGGCAGTTTATGGGAATGAGTCTTATGTTAAATCCAGGAGAGGGGACCTAGCCTTATATTTATAGGCTTAAAAGTCTTAACCTAGTGCACCCCCATTATGGGCTCACAGGTCTACTACAGACCTACACTATTGCCAACCCACACCAATAACATGAAATAGATACAAGCCCATATGGAATCCGTATGAATACATGGCATGTGTCTTGTCCACCTACTAATAACATCAGCCCGTTTTACTTTAATGTAATAAAAATTGAATGTTAAGTTCACACAAAATAAATAATTCTAACATATTATACATATGAGAAAGATAAAAATATTACATACTTTTATCTATCAATATAGTTGGCTTGTATATATAAACGGTTAAATTGATTGAATATGAAAAAGATATGTAGAGCTACTCAAAGAATTTCTCACCTAGCAACATACTCGAAGTGCAATCATTGGATATTTTGTTGTCACTTTTTGTACACCAATACATCCTAACCTACAACACAAATGGCGGTGATCACTCCAATTGTGATTCAACGCTAAGACTTGAAAGAGTGAGAAGAAGAACAATTTATTAAATTAATTGAGCCCAAATTAAGAGTTTCCACATAATTCAAATAAGAAAATATTTTAATTTATTACAAAGTCAAAATCTTAAACCAAAAAAAAAAAAACTCAAAATCTTAAACCAAGTTGAAAACAAAAAGTGTAATTAATGTTTAGTTTGCTTACAACTTTGTCATATCAAATCATACAAAAATTAGGATTCATGATATAATTTTCTCTTATCATATATTTTAAGGCTCCTAAACTTTTACATATATTTTCTTGCCATATATTTTAGGACAAATAAATTTTAAATATTATAAAGATAATTGAGTACTAATAAATTGAGAAGAATAGTAAAAAGAAAATTTTGTATATTGCAAATTCTTTTTATGAAGTACACATGTAGACATCAAAAATAGAATTTATCCAAAAAGAACCGCAATAACAAAATAAATAAATATAAGTAATTTTACTATCAAGATTGTGAGTACAATTTTGTATATTTTCTTGATTCATTGTTTCTAAAATTTCTCAATGATTCAAGGGCTGTTAGTAGTATATTTTTTTTAAACTTATAATAATTTATCACGCAATACCTCTACAGATTGAATAAAAAATTAATAGCATAAAGTCAATTTGGGTATACCTACAAAATGGTCTCTTGTCACCTTATTTTCTTTTCAATACACTCTTGTTAATGTCTTTTAAATGTTAAAAAGAAGCTTAATGATGTTCATGCAAACTACATCAATCGATAAGTCTGAGTTTTTAATGTCACCTAATAATATGATTGAACCCAAATTATGACGTTGTTAATATCGAAGCAACTGCGTGTTGTGCGAAAGTTAATAAAGAAGTCTTGAAATGATAATAAAGAGAAATTATAAAGACTCGTAATAATAAAGTTAATTTGATCAATTGACATATATGATTGAATTTGGAAAAAGCTGATTTATTTTGATGAATAGGGGATAATGGAAAAGTTGAAGATGTTTCTCTTTACAATTTAAGATACAAATTTTAAAGAGGATGAAAAATCTTACATATTTCAACTACTGCTTCTTTGTAATTTTCAGAGTTGTCATCTCTTCATGCACATCATAAAGATAATAAGTCACCTAAGAAGAAACACGTAATAAGAAAATAACAATGTTGTTGAATAAAAATAGAAAATAGACGTAGTCTTACAGAGAAAAGATTCACATATTTGATCACTTTGCATATATAGATGTATATACTAATGTTTTTGTGCTTTGACTATGGTAATGGAGAGACTATATCATTAAGAGACTTTATCACACCTGATTATTAAGAGAAGTCAATTAATAAGCCTATATATGCACATCTAAAGTAACATGGAAAATTCATTTTAAAAGTAGGTTGCATATTATTGAGCGCGTATCTTTCAACTTTTAAGTAGTTACCTTAGAAAAATAAATCTTGAGTCCTTTCAATCTCTAATTTCCCTTATTAGAAAAAATTAAATTAGTATCCATTGAGATAACTGATATTGAATGAGAGACTTGAAGTAATGTTGTGTACAATAAATTCTTGGGGTTCAACAAAAGTGTAAGAAACGTTATAATGAAAAGTGTCTTTAACTTTTCATCATAATTGAAATGTCTTCTCTGATATATACGTGACTCTTAGCAACAACCGTGTGTAGGATTTGATCTGGATACCAACTATTTGTTCTGTCCTTCAGTATGGAAATCACTTACTGAATAATTAAAATAAAAAGCATGATTAAAAAATATAATTGCAATTAAACACTAAATGAATTGTATTTGTAATGACAAACAATTTCAAAAAAGAGTAGGTGCATGTTCGTCAGGTCGTTGCATCTTCAAAGACTGCCACGACGGTGTGTCCGGAGAAATTGCTTTGATTTCTTACCATTTTTTCTGTTTGTAGAGACTCATATTAGGATTTTTTAAAAATTAAAATGCTAGTTGATTTCAACGTCTTAAAAATTATAAAGATAATAAAATAAAATGTGAGGTAAATAAAGATATTAAATAATATGATTAAAGCTAATTTTTACAAAAAATTGTTCAAAGTCTAATTGAATATTCATCTATAATATATACTTGAAATTAATGTAACTAATATAAACTGCACCATCAAACTAAAAGATTTTAACCAAATTGGTTGTCTAATTTATTGATTTTAGTCAATACTATTTAATGTTTAATGTTTAAGAATTTTATTTTCAAAAGGTGCCTAAAAATCTACACTTGAATCCACACTTGAAATCTCATATTCGTACAATACTAAATTTGCTCACTAACCCTAAATAGAAGACCAAATAAATAAAAATCACACAAAAAACCATCTCAATTAGCAATTGTCTTGAAAAACACATTATAATAATTTATTAATGCAAACTTCACAAATAGACTAAAGTTTTAGAAAGTTTATCTCAAATCAGTCTAATATACTAATTAACAATTAATAATTATAAAACATAGATTAAAATATGTCTCATCAATTAGCAATTGCATTAAAGAATACACCATAAAAAACTTATTATAATAAATTTCATAAACCAACTAAAATTTTAGAAAAATTACCTCAAATCAACCTGACACACCAATTAAAAATTAATAATTATAAAACATAAATAAAAATAATTGCCTTTGCACATTACAATAGCTAAGAAACATAAAAATAATTTTGTTTATTCTGTAAGCGTACTGCTGCATGAGTCATATTTTTTTCCTTATATTAATTTTTAAGAAATAAGGAAAATTTTTGGCTCATGTAACTCCTTTATAAGAAATATAAATAAATATCAAGTGTACTTGCACTTCAGATAAAATTTTCGGGCTTATGTGTGTTGACACCCAATTTGACTGCCTGATACTCCTGTTAGGCTACTATTTTAGTAAAATTATTAATTTCAAATAGTAGTATTTTTTACACATTATTCTTGTATCAAACAGATATTGACGTATCACATTCATGATTTAAAAATATATATACAAATTATTTTATTACTTTTTATCATTATTATTTGTTAATTTATTTATAATATTCTACATATTTTTATTAATATTTATTAAATTATCTTTTCACGTAAATGTGTACACTCACAATTTACAAAAGCATTTTCTATTATTATTATTATTGTTGTTGTTGTAGTAGTAAAATAGCAGTCAATTACATTTAATTTCCCTTTTAGTGTTAAATTATTAGCCAATTTTGTATTCAATTGATGGCAATTATAGTCAAATTGATACCAATTTCAAGCTCAAATTGAAATTCAATTTCTTGACCCCTTATTAAATAACTTTAATCTCAGCCGTAGATCAAAACTTATCCAACGATTGAGATCAAATTTCCCACTCCTTTTCTTTTAAACAATAACAAAACCCTAAACTCATTTTCCCATAATCAGCCGCACCTTTCTCTTTCTCTCTCTACTCTCTCTTCTCCTTTCTCTAAACCATCGTCGTTGCTGCTTCTCCAAGTCGACCGCCATCGGAGAAGCTAACAATGGCTTTCACTCCGTACCCCCTTCCTAGACGCCATATCACCATCGCCACCTCAACTCTGAGGGAGAACAATAACGTTGTCTTCGCCTGTCTACCCCAAAGATTCGGCCAATCACCGATGAACCTCTCATTTTCTCCACCTCTCACTGAATCACCGCCAGCCGCTACCGATGCCGTCACTGCTCCAGCCGGTGAAACCCGCTCCAGCAGCCGCTGGCCGCCTTCTCCATCATATGCAGCCACTGTTGTTGCTTCCCCGTGAATTTTCATATGAAGATGGCCCAGTCCTCGCCGACAAAGTGATGGCTTATCAAATGACCCATCCCTAGATTTGATCCCATATCTTAATATTTCCGATTAAGCCTCAAATCACTTCTACATGTCATTTGTTTGACAAATTTTGTGGTCTGAGAATGGTAATATTGGGTTGCAAATTCTGATCTGTGTTTGACTACCCCTAATTTTCTTTGCTTCGGATATTGATATTTACATGTCCATTTGAGAAAATTCATATTTGTTTGGACTTAGCCTAATTCACATTAAAATATTGTGTATTAATTCGAAAATCTCACTCTTGCTGTTCATCTAATTTAAATATAATGCTGGATTCCGCTATGTGTTTTTATTATATGAACCTTTGATGCTATACTCGAGAAAGTCTCATATGGATGTACATATTCAAAAATGTATAACAAATTTTGCCTGTCTACTTTGGTATTTGACCGTGATTTCGTCCTAAATTCGAGTCTTGCTTTACATCTTAAGGAAAGTATTGTATTGATTGATTCTTGAATGAATGGTTCCTTTTCATTAATTTAGGTGATGCATTCTTAATTTTAGCTATATTACTTGCTTATTTATGGAAATCAATATGTGTGGGTTAACTGTTTCTTTGAGAATCTTGATATTTCTGATAAGTATATGATTTGGATATGATTGAGAGTATAATTAGTTAAATTTGCTGAATTTTAATTTGAATAAATTGACAGCCTAATTGTTGCCTATTTATGATAAATTTTTCAAAAAGAAATATGTGTGGGCTCTCTCTTGCCTTTTCTGATTTTAATAGATCGTATGCAAATATTTAAGGTAATTTAGGATATTGTTCTCCCCTTAATTGATTGAGTATTTTGAGTTTCAAATATGGTGTTTTCCTTTTTGTGCTACTGATTGATTATTACAAATTTTTCTTTCCTTTAAACTCTTTAGCAATTACACTATAAAAACAACCCTTCTCTTACTTCAAAAGGACAACTGACAATCTCGACACACTCTGCATTCTCCACACTAAGCATTGCTCTCTAGAAAACAAGAAAACTCACTTCATTAGTTTCCTGGATTCGAACACATTTTAATATTTTTGGAAATCAATTAAACCTTTCATGGTAATTCGTGCTTGAACTTTGTGCTGCTTGGTTCTTTTCTTATTACAGCTTATTGTCGATGCAATTTTAATACCTTTTATAATGATATTAGAAACAGGCCTTTAGGAACTATGTAGTATTTGTACTTCCTTTGCTATGCCTTTCTTTCTATGTTTTCAAAGCAACGTGTGGGGTATTCACCCTTTTTTCTTTGTGCTATTTATTTACGCCAAACAGATTTAATTAGAGATGTTGAGGGATTCGAAGATTCGCCGGGAGTTTATGGGAGAAGGGGATGTTCATTCCCTTTATTTATTTATTTATTGATTTTTTTTTTATTAATTCATTGTATTGTAGCAATTTCTGTAAACCTCTATCATATAATAATAAAATTTTGGGGACTGCTTGTGGGGTAGGAATTTAAGTGCTTTATGTGTTTATATACTATGTAAACCACTTAGGCAAACTATAATATAGGACGGACAATGAATTTATGTGGCCACCAAGAAAGCATGTTTTAGGAACGGTTAAGTAACTCGTGGTTTGAAGTCAATTTCGCAACATTTTGTCAAATTTTAAGATTTTGGTAATTTTAATAATAAAGTTTCAGCAGTTTATTAATTTTCAGTAACTCAAGTAATCACTTTTTATCAATTAACCATTTTTAGCATATTGAAATAACCTT
>NC_061119.1:181259659-181290444 GCF_002878395.1 Capsicum annuum
GTGGATAACTGATACTACTGAAAGCACTGAGTATACAATACTGTGGACATACATAGATATATATTGTATCTGAGCTTATCTAAAGCTGAGTACTTAGTTTTGATAACTGAGTAACTAATATCTGAAGTTACTAATAACTGAATTACTGATACTGATTGACTGTGTCTGACAGTCCTGATTCTGTAGAATGTAACTGATTTCTAAACTGAAGACTGAAACTGATATTATGGGAGGTAATTATCTTTCTGACATTCCCCAAATTTGAGCTGATAGGGGTCCAACCTGTGACCCCAGTTAGAAGGGTGTTAGTACCGTGCCACTGGTCCTAACAATGGTTGTGAGTTAACCCTAACTAGCAGAAAGACATTTGGTCAACCCTTAGCTGGCAGGAAAACTTATAAGAGATGTGTCAAACACTTGATATACATGAACTTGTGCATAAATGGGATCACATAATAACATGTCATGCTTTTACTAGTCAAATCACATAAGCATTTCATCAAACACTTGTAGGGCATAAACTTGTACATAATTGAGGCCACATAATAACATGTCATGATTCCACTATTTACTTCACATAGGCAATTTAGCAAACACTTGGGGAGCTTTGATTATTTACATGATAATGTCCAACTCTTGAACATCATGACACATTAACCAATTTGTAAATTCAAGGGTTTATCAAGATAATCGAACATTCATCACACATGTTATTCAATTTTCATGAAACTTGCAATTAAATCATGGATTGAAATCCAACTAATATCATGAACATGAGTTTAATTTAATTCAAACATGGAAATTATGAATTTGAGATCTTGTATATTTAAAAAGAGTTCTTGGACTTTATGGGTGAAAGGGACCCATGAATGAACACCTAACATACCTAAGAAGAAGCGTTCTTGAAGGTTCTTGGAGGATTTCTTTAGATTGCTCTTAGTTTCTTAAAGTTAGGGTTTTGTATTGTAGAGAGAAAGCTCTTGATTTTGGGGAAAAATTAAATAATAAATTATTTAAAATGTTTTTAGGACTTTAATCCCACATCTGGATGTAATAAAACCATGGGAAAAAACTAATTTAACCTTGGACGAAACTTTGGATTTTCATTGAAAATTTCTGAAATCACCCCCTGGTGTGATGCGGCGCTATCGAGCCATGTCACTAGAAATTGGCATCTGAGAATTTGGCCTATGACGCAATGCGGCACAATCGCGGTCCCTCACTAGAAACTGATAACTGGGAACTGGGTCATCGGCGCGATACGGTGGTATCACGATGGAACCCTAAAAAATGACAATTGTTAACTGACCCTTTGGCGCAATGTGCCAATATCGCGATGGAGCACTGAAAAGTGACAATTTCCATTTGGCTTGGCTCCACGACGCGCTGACGTTTTAGGTTGTACACTGTCTTACAAAAATGACTCTAACTCTTCACCTGGATATCAGATTTGGGAGAATTTTATATTATTGGAAAGTTAATTGAATTATCTACACAATGGCCGGCTCTAAAATGAAAAAAACAAAGTATTTCAAAATTCTTACATGGGATTACTCATGTACTAAGACTTAAATTAAGCTAGAAAAATACGGGGTAATACAACGGGCATCATGCTTCAACATATTTACTTTATTTTGATATACTTTATTTTAACAACTTTGCAACATTATTTTTTGTTGATTTGACAATTACTTTTCATTAATAAATAGTTACTTTCTACTTAGACATCATACTTCACTCTCTTTTACATAATAAATTAACGTTTTATTCTCTCACGTTTGTTTAACTTTGACATTCCTTTTTATGAATTTTACAACATTGTTTTAAAATGATTTACAATTATCGTTCGTCAATGACGACAATTATGTGACGTTTAGATATCATGTCTATAGATTTAATAAGTGATAAATAAATAATTATTTGTATGTCAATCACATTAATCCATTTAATTAACTAAGACTCTAACTTGAGACATTACATGCTACTTGACGTCCTTTGTATTTTATGCACTTCGAGTCCTAGGAAACATAGCTTTGTTCGTCTTGAATACAAATTTAAATTAGCAAAGCCCAATGCCTCCTGGGTGGTGGGGCGATAGACAAGTCTAGAGGAGTTAGTTTTATCCCTATTTTAGTGCACCTTTAGGTTAACAACCGGCCTAGATGGGGTGGGGTGGGTATTCATTCAGAAGTGATGATTCCCAGAGACATTACACGACGTTTAACATTGTTACTTGTTTAAGAATCAGGCTAGTGGATCAGATAATGATTAACAAGTTAGGGTTCTGATTCGAATGAAACAAAAAATATTTCCTTGTTTAATTTGATGAATTCTTTATTTTCTTTACATTTACTTCACATGCTTTTTAAATTGGGGTAGTTTAGGTTTGTAAATTAATAAATATTTTTATTATAAATTGTTTTTCCTTCTCTCTCCTCGCTTCTCTACTTTACATTATTTGTTGTTTTTTATCACCACCTAGTTTATGATAAGAAATAATAAAATAACATATTTGTTTATTCTTTACTTTATCACTTAGTTAACGTTAATAATAAAATAAGACCTTTATTTGATCACATAGAATCCCCACGTAAAATACAAATTCTATCGGAACCACCTTTGTGGACCTCGAAAGGTGCCTAACACTTTTCTTTCGAGGTAATTTGAACCCTTACCCAAATTTCTGGTGAACTAAGACTAAATAACAAAATAGGTTAGTAGTTAGCCTAGACCGTTGCCCTAACACACCTTAATACTTTAGGTGACGACTTTTCACTCTACCTTAAACAATCTCAAAAAGAGTGGTCACGTCGAATCCCATTTTTCACAAAAAAAATGGGGCGTGACAGAATGGCTACTCTGCTGGGGATCTTAGGTTCTAACCATTATGAGTTTGTGTTTTATGTGGAATTCTTTCACTTTGCTTGTTTATTTTTCGTAATTAATTTCTCTCTTTCCCTTTTATTATTTATATCATGATTTATTTATACATGTTAATCCTATCTTTTTTTTCCTTTTATGTGTTATTCCTGTTTCTTCATGTCTATTCCTTCTCCACTTTTCCTTTTATTGGTTATGCGTATTGACTTTTATTATTTATATTGCTAAAGCATGCTATTGTATGTCGTTATGTGCTACATGTTATGTTTTATATAACTGTCATTCCGCTCATACTTTTCTCCACTTGGAACCTCCTTTATTTTCTTTTTATGAATGGTTGTATGGTTCCATCGATGTTCTTTCCTAAAACACCCTTTGGGAAATGCCTTGTGGATCGGTCAATCAGTGGTGCGTCGACAGTCACAAGCTTTCCCACTCTCGAGTTTTCCACTCGAGGGAACCATCTCATAAACCCACTCTTATTCTTTAGGTCTTGGCTACATATTTCTTGTACTAAGGAATATGTGTCCCATTCAACCTAGGTTGCCTTGACACCCTTTATGTGTTGAATGTTAGTCTCATTCAAAGTCCAAAGGAGTTTACGACCCCATAAGGACGCACATTATTTGCTATGTGTTGCATTTCTATGTATACTTTGATATTTTACTTATTTTGTTGTTTTTGTTCTTGTTTTGGTCACTCCTTACTTTTAGTGTTCCTCACTTTATAGCTCTTTACTCTTAAAATTCTTATTATGTTAGGACCCTACAATATACTCTTAGGGCCTATTCAAAATCCTCCAATTCATCTCCACCCGCTTTTCAACTTCTATAACTCTCAAAATTCTGAACTACATTTGACCTGATTCTTATTCTAACAAGATACGTAGGCTGTCCTTTATAAGGATGCAGTCTTCCTCTTCCTTTTTTTCTTTCTTTTTCTAAATATCCTAACATTTGAAAATGTCAAACAATCTCTATCGTTCAAATAGTTTTTCTGTCAAATCCTATTCCCCCTTTCTTTCACCTTTTCATAATGTTATATGGGTGAAAAATCAAACCTTTCTTCGAATTACACGAATGAGTTTTTCATAAACTTTCAAATTCTCAAATGTTTCAGACTAAATGCCTCGATTGAGTTAGTTCTTCAAAATTTCTCAAACTTGTCAAATCTTCAATCCTCCTATTTCTTCAAGACAAAACTTCTTTAAACATTCTATGTGCATCTTTTCATTATTTACTTATTCACCAATCAACTTTAAGTATGAACTTAGTATCTAGATATTGTTTATTGTCTATCTTCTATTTTTGAAATCAATTCACTTCTGAAGCTTGTCCTAAAGTCCTTCTTGACAAAATGACTCATATTATCATACTATCTCCTTTTTTATTGGGTATACTCACTCCTGTTTTGTTGAAATTGTTATTTTGTCGAACATCGACTCATTTGAAAATCTACGATATGACAGATATGCTCAATATTTAGAAAATTTCATCAATTTTCTTCTCGCCCTATTTGGATTGTATCTCCTTATTCTCGCCTTACTCCCTACCAACGATAAATATTCATGCTATGCATTTTTATGATCATGATAAAGTAATCCAAACCAAAAATTGAGCAAATGAGGTTGGAATATTCTAATTCCAAACTTCTATTACGTCAGATTGGGATTATAATATCATAAGTCACCTAAATTTGTCATCCTAGATGTACCTCAAACTTAATAAGGCTCCGTGCATTATAGAACGTCTTATTATTGCAAATTAACATGTTTATTTTTCCATTATATGTCATCCTTACCATACTAACTTGACTCTTTTTATTTTCTATTTCATTAATTTTATGCTTCCCCCTACACCCAAGGATTCATTTGTGCATTCTCGCGCCTATCGCATCAATTGAAAAGGCTCGAGCTCCATCACTTAAAGCTTAGTCACCAAGAAAAAAAATGGGTGATAACAACGATACTAGAAATGAGCATAATGAGATGATCTTACAAATGGAACAAAGAATACTTCAACTACAAGGGTAATTATCACAAGCCCGTAACTTGTCTAATCTACCCCTTGCTTTGAATGCTCCTCTCAAACCACAAGTTGAGGGTAACACCACTGTTAAATCCCATCCCACCTTCACAAGTCATCCTTTACGATAACATCCTATTTCACAACCCCCAAACAATTCTAGTCACATATACACACTTTCTAAACATAACTCATATCCACATTCTTGTCTACCATAATACCACACATATCCAGCTTCACCAAATTCACAAACAACATCATATATCCATAATATGCCTCCAATGTTTACCACAAATATTCCTCATTTTCATAATCCAAGTAGCCATACTTTAGATTTGAGTTATGTCAAAATGACTTCATTCACCTGCTACCAATATAAATCCAAACCTCTAAAAAAAGATGCTCTTATGCACTATTTGATTGAGAGGTTGGAACAACTTGAATGTAGTAAGGGGTTGAACGGACTAAGTTACGAGGACTTGTGCATATACCCTGATGTTGAACTGTCGAAGGGGTACAAACCTCCTAGATTTGAATTGTTTAATGAGGCTGGAGATCCAAAAGTCCATTTGAAATAATACTTTGACAAGTTGGTAGGAGTTGGTAAAAACGAGCAGATTCTTATAAAGTTATTCATTAGGAGTCTCATTGGAGATGCTTTGTCATGGTATGTCATACAAGATGCAAAAAAATAGTCAAAATGGACCGATATAGCCTTGGGTTTAATGTCGAGAATGCTCCTAGTTAGTTCTACATTCAGAAGTTAAAGAAGAAACCTGCAGAATTGTTTCGAGAATATGGAATGAGATGCATACGTGAAGCTTTGAAAGTGCACCCTCTTTTAGATGAAAATCAAATGAAGGAATTTTTCATTCATGCCCAAGAGCTATAGTATTATGAAAAGATGATGCTTATATACGATCGAAAGCTTATTGACACATTAAATTGGGTGAGGGAATTGAAGAAGGCATTAAAAATGACATGATAATAAATTTAGAGGCACTGCAAGCGATTAAGACTTCACAGACTGATGAGAATAACGATACCAAGGAAGTAAATGTTGTCTTGACTATGCAAGATCCTAAAACCCATCTAATTTACCAAACACCACTTCCTTCGCTTCAATACCAAACACCCATATATCAAGCACCTTCATATCTATTTCCCACAATGATATACAATTACCCTGTACTATCTTATAATCCTACCAACTATCTTTCATAACCTGCGTACTCACAAATTCCTCCAACTACTTTCCAAAAACCATTATCTTATCGAAATCCACCAACAAATCTATGATTCAATTAATTTTTCAGACCTCGAGTTAAGTTTCAGAAAAAATTGTTAAGACAGTACATTCCTTTGGTTGATCCTATAGACCAACTTTCTGAGATATTAAGGGTCTATGGTTACATTACTCCAATTCCTACAATTGTAATAAATACATGTGCAAATTGGATTAATCATTTCAAAGTTTGTGCTTATCATTCAGGATAAAAAACCACACCACAGAAGAATGTCATGCTTTATAGGGAAAAATTTAAGCACTGTTTGATACCAAGGTGATAAGTGTGATGGGGCCATATCTTGATGTTGATTAAGCATTGGAATCTATCTGACATTAAGGAAGGGATATCACGTCGTTTCCTCATTTCAGGCTCTCAAGCACTTGGGTTACTATAATCTTTATGTACGCTTAGAACAATATGAAATTTTTCTATGTAATTTGAGCTACGTTTGACCTAATTCCCATTTAAGAGGGATACGTAGGCGCTCCTATCGAGTTCGGTCTTATCATAAGGAATTTTCATATTTTTAGAGCATACAACTGGGGCAGAATTTTTGAGAGGACCTCAAAAATTCTATAGAGAAACATTTCTACAAGTTTAATACTGACAAGATATAACTGGGGCAGAATTTTTGAGAAAATCTCAGAAAATCTATTTAGAAGCATTTCTACAAGGTTAGCAAGATTAAGGCTATGAAACTGGGGCAGAAATTTGTGAGGAATCCTCCTAAAAAATATCATCAATGATTGCATCTTAAGAGAGTGATACGGAGTTTATGATCAAAGACAATGGATTCAGAAGTTGACGCAAAGGAATTGGTAGAGAGACGAATCAATCTCCCTTTTTTAAAAAAAAATTAACAATTTTTCTATGAGTGCAGGAATAGAATGGCAGGCATGAATCTTGAGTACGATATACACCATCAGAAGATATAAGGTTAAGTATTGTTTTTCTGTATTCTGAGCGGGTTAAGCACTACCCTCTCAAGAGAAACTTCTTGAGGCTAAGCATTGTCCTTGAAAAGTAAATTGGGTTCAGCACTACCCTCTCAATAAATTTATCCGAAGCTAAGCATTATTTTTGGAATTTGATGAAGTTAAGCACGACTCTATCAAGAACTCTTCGAGGCTAAACATTGTCCTTGAAAAGTTAAGGGGGTTAAGCACTACCCTCTCTCGAGAAACTGACAATGGATAAGCAATGTCATTGAAAGTTAGTTGGGTTAAGCAATACCCTCTCTAGAGAAATCGTTCGAACTAAACATCATTTTGGACTTTTGAAGGAGTTAAGCATGAATCTATCAAGAACTCTCCAAGGCTAAGTATTGTCCTAGTAAAGTTAATTGGGTTAAGAACTACCCTCTCTCGAGAAACTGACCCAGGCTAAGTATTGTTCTTGGAAAGTTAATTGGGTTAAGCACTACCTTCTCTCGAGAAATCATTCGAACTAAGCATTATTTCAAACATTCAATGGGGTTAAGCATGACTCTATCAACAACTCTCCAAGGCTAGGCATTGTCCTGGAAAGTTAATTGGATAAGGCAATACTCTCCCTTGAGAAATTAACTAAGTCTAAGCATTGTCCTTGAAAGTTAGTTGGGTTAAGCACTACCCTCTCTTGAGAAATTGTTCGAAGTTAAGCATTATTTCAAAAATTTGATGGAGATGAGCACGACTCTATTAAGAAATTGTCTGAGGCTAAGCTTTGTCCTATGGAAGTCGATCGGGTTACTCAAAGAGGAATATTATTTTCTAATACTGGACATGCTAAGCACAACTACCTCGACATCATTCAAGTTTATTGTTTTACCTGATATGGTGCGCATTAAACACGACCTTTTCAAAATTTATATGAATAAGGCATTACTCTCTCATGACAGATACATTTTTTTTTATCTTCTCTTACTAGTATTGTTAAGATTTTTCACTACATTGTTCTTCTATATATATATATATATATATATATATATATATCTGTGCTAACCATTATTTTCTAGTCAGGCTAAAAGTGGCAGGACTAATAGGTACAAATGATAGGAATTACTCCATCACGAGAGGCCCAACAGCTGATCCAACACTGCATCGAGAAGCCCAACAACTGATCAAACATCATATCAAGAAGCCCAATGGTAAATCCAACAGTACAACAGACACTCTTTCTTTATGTTTATCAATTGCTTATCATTTATCTACCCTAACATTTGTATACAATAAAGTACGCAGGTAATAGAGAAGGAGTAACAAACAAAAATAATTTTCATTCCTGTTTTTGAAATATCACCCTATCTATTCATCTTCTGCGTAAACTCAACTCAAAACTCACCTACCTTTCATTTTCACGCCTCTCATTATGTCATTGTTCCCAAATTCTGTTCATTCCCATGTTATCGACCCACGATACCATTGTTGTTTGCCAGTCATTTATCATTTATATTCTTTAGAAATATTGTTTATCTCTAAATCCAGAACTATAAATGGCCCAATTCTCGTAAAACCAGAGATATGTAGGCAACTTAAAACCAAAGTCTCGGCCACACTATTCTTAAAACTGCCTTCTATCACTTTCATTCCGACAAATCCTCTTTTCGATCAGACAAATTTGGCTACTACGTCAACAAAGGATCAGACAATTCTTTTATCATTCTCAAGCAGTCAATTACATTTAATTTCCCTTTTAGTGTTAAATTATTAGTCAATTTTGTATTCAATTTATGGCAATTATAGCCAAATTGATACCAACTTCAAGCTCAAATTGAAATTCAATTTCCTGACCCTTTCTTAACTAACTTTAATCTCAGCCGTTGATCAAAACCTATCCACCAATTGAGATTAAATTTCCCACTCCTTTCCTTTTAAACAATAACAAAATCCTAAACTCATTTTCCCATAATCAACCACACCTTTCTCTTTCTCTCTCTACTCTCTCTTCTCTCTTTTCTCCTTTCTCTAAACCATTGTCGTTGCTGCTTCTCCACGTCGGCTGCCACCGGAGAAGCCAACAATGTCTTTCACTCAGTACCCCCTTCCTAGATGCTATATCACCATCGCTACCTCAATTCTGAGGGACCACAATAACGTTGTTGCCGCCTGTCTGCCCCAAATATACGACCAGTCGCCGATGAACCTCTTATTTTCTCCGCCTCTGACTGAATTTCCACCAACTGCTACCGATGATGTCACTGCTCTAGTTGACGAAACCCACTCCAACAGCTATTGGCTGCCTTTTCTATCACATGCAGCCACCGTTGTTGCTTCCCCATGAATTTCCATGCAACGATGGCCCAGTCCTCCCCGGCAAAGCAATGGCTTCTCAAAGAACCCATCCCCAAATTTGATCCCATATCTTAATGTTTATGATTAAACCTCAAATCAATTCTACCCGTTATTTGTTAGACAAAATTTGTGGTCTGAGAATGGTAATATTAGGTTGTAAATTCTGATCTATGTTTGATTACCCCCAATTTTCTTTACTTTGGATATTGATATTTACATGTCCATTCATGGAAATTCATGTTTGTTTGGACTTAACCTGATTCACATTGAAATGTTGTGTATTAATTCAGAAATCTCATTCTTGTTGTTCATCCTATTTAAATATAATTGTGGATTCCACTATGTGTTTTTATTATATGAACCTTTGATGCTATACTCGAGAAAGTCTCATATGGATGTACATATGCCAAAATCCATAACAAATTTTGCCTGTCTACTTTGGTATTTGACCATGATTTCATCCTAAATTTGAGTCTTGCTTTACATCTTAAGGAAAGTGTTGTATTGATTGATTCTTGAACGGTTTCTTGTCATTAATTTAGACGATGCATTCTTAATTTTAGCTTGCTTATTTATGAAAATCAATATGTGTGCGTTAACTGTTTCTTTGAGAATTTTGATATTTATGATAAGTATATAATTTGGGTATGATTGAGAATATACTTAGTTAAATTTGTTCAATTTCAATTTGAATAAATTGACAGCCTAATTATTGCCTATTTATGGTAAATTTTTCAAAAAGAAATATGTGTGGGCTCTCTCTTGCCTTTTTTGATTTTAACAAATCGTATGCAAATATTTATGGTAATTTAGGATATTGTTCTCCCCTTAATTGATTGAGTTTTCTGAGTTTTAAATATGGTGTTTTCCTTTTTGTGCTACTGATTGATTATTACAAATTTTTCTTTCCTTTAAACTCTTTAGCAATTCCACTATAAAAACAACCCTTCTCTTACTTCAAAAGGACAACTGACAATCTCGACACACTCTACATTCTCCACACTAAGCATTGCTCTCTAGAAAACAAGAAAACTCACTTCATTAGTTTCCCGGATTCGAACTTATTCTAATATTTTTGGAAATCAACCTTCATTCTTTCATGGTAATTTGTGCTTGAACTTTGTGCTGCTTGGTTCTTTTCTTAGTACAGCTTATTGTCGATGCAATTTTAATACCTTTTATAATAATATTAGAAACAGGCATTTAGGAACTATGTAGTATTTGTACTTCCTTTGCTATGCCTTTCTTTCTTTGTTTCTGTGTTTTCAAAGCAACGTGTGGGGTATTCACCCTTTTTTTGTGCTATTTATTTACACCAAACAGGTTTAATTAGAGATGTTGAGGGATTCGAAGAGTCGTCGGGAGTTTATGGGAGAAGGGGATGTTCATTCCCTTTATTTATTTATTTATTTTTTATTAATTCGTTGTATTGTAGCAATTTCTGTACACCTCTATCATATAATAATAAAATTTTGGGGACTGCTTGTGGGGCAGGAATTTATGTGCTTTATGTGTTTATATACTATGTAAACTAATTAGGCAAACTATAATATAGGACGAACAATGAATTTATGTGGCCACCTTGAAAGCATGTTTTAGGAACAGTTAAGTAACTCGTGGTTTGAAGTAAATTCCATAATATTTTATCAAATTTTAAGATTTTGGCAATTTTAATAATAAAGTTTCAGCAGTTTATTAATTTTCAATAACTCAAGAAATCACTTTTTATCAATTAACCATTTTTAGCATATTGAAATAACCTTCTAGCATATCAATACCAACTTTTCAGCATTGAAAACAACAACAATAATTTTTCTCATTGTTGTGTCTTTTTTCAATACATTAATTCATCTTCTTAACACCTAAAAAATGTTTTTCAGCATCCGAGATTATTTTTCAGTAAATAAATTTGATATCTAGCAAGTTAAGAAATAAAAATGACTTTTCAGCATATTAAATTAAATGAATTTCCACTAGTAGTTTTTGTTAATTTTCAGAAGTAGTTTTTTAACATGTTAATTATTTTAGCGAGTGAACATGTTTCGCTAGTGTCCTAAAATTAATTTACAATATTTTTTACAATATGCTGCGCGTAACAAAATTAACGGGTGTAATGCACCGAGAGTACACCCTGGGCGTCACACGGTTCTTACAGCCCCGAAGGACCACAAGATAACCTATGCCTGATATCTGCTATGAGCACTGAATAATAATACTGAAATAAATGCAGAATTAGGATGAAATGCCATAAGGTTCAAACATCTAAAATACTGCTTAAAATATCAAACTGTAATAATAATTTGTAAAACTGTATACTGTCTGAAAACTAATCTAGTTTAAAATGCCTCTAACTGAACTATCTGAAAGTGGAGCTGGTGGGACAATCCCCTAACTAACTCTACCTGCTGAAATACTGGGTCTAATGATAAAATAAAATAAAAAAATATCCATGAATAATGAGGACTCACTGCTAAATCTACTGCTGACTGAATCTGGATCTATCTATGCACAGTCAAGAACCTGAGCATCTAAACCTATGATATGAGACATCATAGAGTAAAGAAAGAGTATGCGTCAGTATGTGGAGTGTACTGGTATGCTAGATGAGGTAAGGCTGAATACAAGGGTTCATATACATGAACAGTAACTAACTGAATGATATAGCGTAACTGAATATAAGAGTACGTGGATAACTGATACTACTGAAAGAACTGAGTATACAATACTGTGGACATACATAGATATATACTATATCTGAGCTTGTCTGAAGCTGAGTACTTAGTTCTAATAACTGAGTAACTAATATCTGAAGTTACTAATAACTGAATTACTGATACTGATTGACTGTGTCTGACAGTCCTGATTCTGTAGAATGTAATTGATTTCTAAATTGAAGACTGAAACTGAAATTGTGGGAGGTAATTATCTTACTGACATTCCCTAAATCTGAGCTGATAAGGGTCCAACCTGTGACCCCAGTTAGAAGGGTGTTAGTACCGTGCCACTGGTCCTAACAATGGCTATGAGTTAACCTTAACTAGCAGGAAGACGTTTTGTCAACCCTTAGCTGGCAGGAAAACTTATAAGGACATTTTGTCAACCCTTAGCTGGCAGGAAAACTTATAAGAGTTGTGTCAAACACTTGATATATATGAACTTGTGCTTAAATGGGATCACATAATAACATGTCATGCTTTTACTAGTCAAATCACATAAGAATTTCATCAAACACTTGTAGGGCATAAACTTGTACATGATTGAGGCCAAATAATAACATGTCCTGATTCCACTATTTACTTCACATAGGCAATTTAGCAAACACTTGGGGAGCTTTGATTATTTACATGATAATGGACAACTCATGAACATCATGACACATTAACCAATTTGTAAATTCAAGGGTTTATCAAGATAATCGCACATTTATCACACATGCTATTCAATTTTCATGAAACTTGTAATTAAAACATGGATTAAAAATATCATGAACATGAATTCAATTTAATTCAAACATGAAAATCATGAATCTGAGATCTTGTATGTTTAAAAAGGGTTCTTTGACTTCATGGGTGAAAGGAACCCATGAATTAACACCTAACATACTTGAGAAGAAGAGTTCTTGAAGGTTCTTGGAGGATTTCTTGAGATTGCTCTTGGTTTCTTAAAGTTAGGATTTTGTATTATAGAGAGAAAAATCTTGATTTTGGGGAAAAATTGAATAATGAATGACTTAAAATGTTTTTAGGGCTTTATCCCACATCTGGACGTAATAAAACCATGGGAACAAACATTTGTATACATGCCCTAACATTTGTATACTGTAAAGTACGAAGGTAATCGAGAAGGAGTAACAAACAGAAACAATTTTCTTTCCTGTTTTTGAAATATCACCCTATCTATTCATCCGTCGCGTAAACTCAACTATCTTTCATTTTCACGCCTATCATCATGTCATTATTCCCAAATTCTGTTCATTCCTATGTTATCGACCCACGATACCTTTGTTGTTTGCCCGTCATTTATCATTTATATTCTTTAGGAATATTGTTCATCTCTAAATCTAGAACTACAAATGGCCCAATTCTCGTAAAACCAGAGATATGTAGGCGACTTAAAACTAAAGTCTCAGCCACACTATTTTTAAAAATACCTCCTGTCACTTTCATTCCAACAAATCCTCTTTTCGGTCAGACAAAAGTGACTACGTCAACTTTTATTGCTTGGAAATTCTTTTATCATTCTCAAGCAATGAAAGAGCAGATGTTGACACCAAATTTTGACTACCAGATACTCCTATTAGGCTGCTATTTTATCAAAATTATTAATTTTAAATGATAGTATTTTTTACACTTTATTCTTGTATCAAACAGATATTGACGTACCACATTCATGATTTAAATATATATATACAAATTATTTTATTACTTTTTATCATTATCATTTGTTAATTTTATTATAATATTCTACATATTTTTATTAATATTTATTAAATTATTTTTTATCACATAAATATGCATACTCACAATTTACAAAAATATTGTCTATTATTATTATTATTATTATTATTATTATTAAAATAACAGTCAATTATGTTTAATTTCCCTTTTGGTCTTAAATTATTAGCCAATTTTGTATTCAATTGAAGGTAATTATAGCCAAATTGATACCAGTTTCAAGCTCAAATTGAAATTCAATTTCTTGACCCTTTTTAAATAACTTTAATCTCAGTTGTTGATCAAAACTTATCCAACGACTGAGATCAAATTTCTCACTCCTTTCCTTTTAAACACGAAGAAAACCCTAAACTCATTTTTCCATAATTAGACGCACTTTTCTCTCTCTCTCTACTCTTTCTTCTCCTTTCTCTAAACTATCATCGCTGCTGCTTCTCCATGTCGGCCTCCACCGGAGAAGCCAACAATGGCTTTTACTTCGTACCCCCTTCCCATACGCCATATCACCATCGCTACCTCAACTCCAAAGGACCACAATAACGTTGTCACCTCTTGTCTGCCCCTAATATCCGGCCAGTCGTTGGTGAACCTCCTATTTTCTTCGCCTCTCACCAAACCGCCGCCAGCTGCCATTGCTCCAGCCGACGAAACCCGCTCCAGTAGCCGTCGGCCTCCTTCTCCATCACATGCAGCCATCGCTACTGCTTCTCCATGAATTTTGATGCGACGATGGCCCAGTCCTCGCCAGCAAAGCGATGTGTTCTTAAAGAGCCCATCCCTAGATTTGATCCCGTATCTTAATGTTTACGATTAAGCCTCAAATCATTTCCACCCTTCCTTTGTTTAACAGATTTTATGGTCTGAGAATGTTAATATTGAGTTGTGAATTTTGGTTTGTGTTTGACTACCCCTAATTTTCTTTGCTTCGAAGATTGATATTTACATGTCCATTTGTGGAATTTCATATTTGTTTGGACTTAGCCTGATTCACATTGAAATGTTGTGTATTAATTCAGAAATCTCATTCTTGTTGTTCATCCTGTTTAAATATAATTCTGGATTCCGCTATGTGTTTTGATTATATGAACCTTTGATGCTATACTCGAGAAAGTCTCATGTGTATGTACATATGCCAAAATACATAACAAATTTTGCCTATCTACTTTGGTATTTGAGTGTGATTCCGTCCTAAATTCGAGTCTTTCTTTACACCTTAAGAAAAGTGTTGTATTGATTGATTCTTGAATGGTTCCTTGTCATTAATTTAGGCGGTGCATTCTTAATTTTAGCTATATTACTTGCTTATTTATGGAAATCAATATGTATGTGTTAACTGTTTCTTTGAGAATCTTGATATTTATGATAAATATATGATTTGGGTATGATTGAGAATATACTTAGTTAAATTTGTTCAATTTGAATTTGAATAAATTGACAGCCTAATTATTGCCTATTTATGGTAAGTTTTTCAAAAAGAAAATTATGTGGGCTCTCTCTTGCCTTTTCTGGTTTTAGCGGATCGTATGCAAATATTTATGGTAATTTAGGATATTGTTCTCCCCTTAATTGATTGAGTTTTCTGATTTTTAGATATGGTATTTTTCTTTTTGTGCTACTGATTGATTATCATAATTTTTTCTTTCCTTTAAACTCTTTAGCAATTCCACTATAAAAACAACCCTTCTCTTACTTCAAAAGGACAACTGACAATCTCGACACACTCTGCATTCTCCACACTAAGCATTGCTCTCTATAAAACAAGAAAACTTACTTTATTAGCTTCCCAGATTCGGACACATTTTATTATTTTTGAAAATCGACCTTCATTCTTTCGTGGTAATTTGTGCTTGGACTTTGTACTGCTTGGTTCTTTTCTTATCACTACTTATTTTCATCAATCGATAAGTTTTCTGTCGATGCAATTTTAATACCTTATATAATGATGTTAGAAAACAGGCCTTTAGGAATTATGTGGTATTTGTACTTCATTTTCTATGACTTTATTTCCTTCTTTTGTGTTTTCGAAGCAACGTGTGAGGTATTCGCCCCTTTTTTGTGCTATTTTATTTATGCCAAACAGGTTTAATTAGATGTTGAAGTATTCGAAAAGTCACCGAGAGTTTATGGGAGAAGGGGGATGTTCATTCCCTTTATTTATTTATTTCTTATTAATTCATTGTATTGTAGCAATTTCTGTAAACCTCTATCATGTAATAATAAAATTTGGAGAACTGTTTGGGGGGCGGAAATTTATGTGTTTTATGTGTTTATATACGATGTAAACCACTTAGAAAAACTATAATATAGGACGAACAATGAATTTATGTGGCCACCTAGAAAGCATGTTTTAGAAACGGTTAAGTAACTTGTGGTTTGAAGTTAATTTCATATCATTTTATCAAATTTTGAGTAATTTTAATTATAAAGTTTCAGCAGTTTATTAATTTTTAGTAACACAAGAAATCACTTTTTAGCAATTAAACATTTTTAGCATATTGGAATAACCTTCCAGCGTAATCAATACCAACTTTTCAGCATTAAAAACAACAACAATCATTTTCCGCATTGTTATTTCTTTTTTCAACACATTAATTCATTTTCTAAACACCTAAAAAATATTTTTCAGAATCTGAAATTATTTTTCAGTATATAAAGTTGATTTCCAGCACATTAAGAAATAAAAATAACTTTTCAACATATTGAATTAAATGAACTTCCAACAGTAATTTTGTTAATTTTTAGTAGTTTTTTGACATGATAATTATTTTAGTGAGTGAACATGTTTTGCTAGTGTCTTAAAATTAATTTTCAATATATTTTATAATATGCTTCGTGTAACAAAATTAACGGGCATCACGCTTCAACATATTTACTTTGTTTTGACATACTTTGTTTTAACAACTTTACTATATTATTTTTTGACGATTTGACAATTACTTTTCATCAATAAACAGTTACTTTATACTTAGACATCATGCTTAACTATCTTTTACGCTTAGACATCATGATATGTTAATAATTAAGGTTTTTGTTAGTTTTAGTAAGCTAATTTGTGGAAAAAGTTTTGGCGTCACACAAGAAGAAAAAACTTAGTGGAAAAAACAGTTCTCCTTATCAATACAATTTTCATAAAAATAATTAAGGTAAATAAGGTGAAGAGTATTTTTGTAAACAAACAATATATTCTACGAAAGATTGTTATGCATATTATTTTGAGTACTACAAATCAAACAACGACTAAAAGATAATACCAGAATAACTAATCTCAGCATAACTTGTTTCCCAACCAAAAGACTAGCAGTGTCAAATGGGCGGTTTGAGTTGAGATTGAAGATATTAAATGGGTTGAACTGGGTATCAGGTTGGGTCACGACCCGTCCAAATTCACTTTGAGTTAAAATAGGATGGATTGAAATGGGTAAAATTCGGATTGGGTCTTGACCCGTCCAATTTAACCTGCTCAATCTAAAAAATATTAAAATATTAATATTTACCCCTTATAAAGAAAATAAATTTGAATGGGTTTTAAAAGTTAGGTGGATGGGTAGGGAATGGGATAAGGATATTTTTTAAAAAATAATTTTTTTAAAAAATAAATTTTTTTCTTTTAGGGAGAGGTGTGGGGTAAGGGGTCGGGGGTAGGAGGGGTGAGTTTTAGGATTGAGGTTGAGGTCAATTTTTTTTAAAAAAAGATTTTTTTTAAAAGAAATATTTTTCTGAAAAAAAAATTTTTGGAGCGGACGGATGTGGGTGTGGGGGGTAGGGGTTAGGAAAAGGATGGACATTGAGGTAAATAATTTATTTTTTTAAAATATACATTTTTTTCTTAGCGGGGGTGGGGGGGGGGGGGGGGGGGGGGGGGGGGGGTTGTATGGGGGAGGAGGGTGTGGGGGTGTAGTGAGTAGGGAGAGATGGGGGTTGGGGTAAGATTAATTTTTTTGTTCAAAAAAAATTATTTATTTACTTTTAAAAATTAAAAGATTTTTATTTTTTTAGGGTGTGGGTAGGGGTGGGGGTTCGAGATAGGAAGGGGAGAATGGGGATAAGGTGGGGTGGGACAAGATAGAAAATTTATAAAGAGGATTTTAAGAACTAAATATAATTTATTTAAGGGAGGCGGGGTGGGATGGGGTAAGTTGGTTTGTGGTGGAGTTGGGGTAAGGTGGGTGATTTTGAGAGTGGGTTGGCATATTGTCACTTTTTTCCAACTTTCATTAAGAAAATAATTTTTTTTACTAAACGGGTTGAAATAGAGATTGATTGGGTTCATTTGAACCCAATTTGAAAATGAGTTGGGATTTAACGGGTTGGGATTTACCTAATAGCAAATTATCTTGAACTCAACCCATTAAGTTTTGGACGAGTTGGACGGGTCATCTCAATTTGGATTCGTTTTGACACCCCTACAAATAACCAACCCATTAGCTTCTTTTTGTCTAGTTTGACTTTTTATTTACTTTTTGGATTCATTTGGCTATAATTTTTTTTAAAAAAAATTGAATGATTAGTATTTAACCATAAAAATTTCAAATCAAACTTGGAATGAAAAAGGCCTAAAATGATCTTGAATTAAGTTGGTTCAAAAATATTCTTCGTTAATCTTTCAATTCTAAAATACTCTTAGTCAATGTGTTGGTCCCAAAATACCCTTATTTTCAACAATCACATTTAAAATTATAAAAAAGGGCCTAAAATTACCTTGAACTATCGAATTTGGTACGAAAATACCCCTCGTCAATCTTTCAACTCTACAATGCCCCTTTCATCAACGTATCTATAATTCTATAATATATTAAAAGTGTGAAGACTCTTAAAAAATAGTCCTTCATTAAATGTCTCTCCTTTTAATAAAATAGTCTTTTCACTATTTAATTATATTTATAATATTTAAATTAATGAGTCCTAAAATATATGGTAAGATAAAAATAAGGAAAAGAATATTCAACAACCATTGTAATCATATAAAAAAATTATATTAGGTTTAGATGGTAAAAAAAAAATATTCAACAATCTATTAGTAATTGTAATCATGGAAAATAATTATATTACGTTTAGGATGTGCTTTATTTATAAAAGGTTTTCAGCCGTAAATGAAAAAAAAATCCTCAATACAAAGTTGATTATTTTTTTCCCAAATTCATACCTTTTTCTCAGATTCAATTCTTTCAAATCGTACTATATATATATTTTTTTCAATTAATTTGCATAAATTATTAAAGTTGCTTATAACTGATAGAGGTGCAATTAATTAATGATTTGATTTTTGTATTTAAATTTTTTTACAGAAACTGATTGATTCATGCGACAACCGTTATTTTTAAATGCATCAATATTTATTGATTGAGGAACAATTAAAGGAGTACTATAATATTTGGTATGAGGTCTAGGTTATAATCGTTCCAGGATAAACTATGGGATTATTTTATCCCATGTTTGGTTGATGGGATAAGTTAGTCAAAAAATTACTTATCCCACCATTTTTGCCTTAGTATGGTGGACAACTAATCTCGGATAATTAATCCCGAATTAATTATTCCAGAATAACTTGTTTCCAACTAAACGACCTCTTGAATGAGGAACAAATGGAAGAGTACTGGATATTGGAGAAGAGGAAGGTTGGGTAAAGAGGTGGAAATCTAGAACTTCATCATCAATAATTGATAACGCTCAAACTACACCTCTCTTACGAGAATGTAAGCAATCGTTGTCAATATATAACCCAACTAGGTTGGGGTCGAATCCCACAGGAAATATGGTGTGAATTTGAGTTATCTGCAGCCTATCCTTGTCGAAGTTATGTCTAAATGTTTCTCAACCTATTTAGACATTTAACCACCTAATTTTCTCAAACTTGGGGAAGTTATATTTCAAAAGAGAATGTTATCTCAAGTTAATTAATCTTGTTACAACATTAATTATTAAATGAAAGTTTGATGCTTCCAAGTCCCTGTTGATAATTCACTTCTTACTAGGGTTGATTTCTTATCTCAAGCAAATCACCAGTAAGCAAGGCCTATTGTTTGCAACCAATAGTCAAAGTATAAAATAATGGAATTAACAAGAAGTTTCTACCACCGTTATAATCTTAAACACTTAGTTACGTTACAAACCCAAATCCATAGATCCCACAACTCGGGTTAAGGGAATTTAGCTACTCATAATAAAATAATCAAGACAACAAGTTGAATTCATAGTTTGATATATGAACTTACAGCAAGATGAATAGCAACAAGTGTTTCTCAGATTTGATTCACAGTAGAAAATCCCAAAACAATTGTAATAATCTCTCTAAAAATAATTGTAAAGTTCAAATCAGAAAACTAGAGAGAAGATATTCTCAAAACGTCACCCTCTTTATATTAGAAAACCCTAACATATGCTTTAAATACTTCAGCCTAATTATTGAAACAAAATTATAGATCACAGTATATTCTTGGACAGGCGACGACGTGTGTGACGGCTTATCAGGAGTCTGACAACTTATCAGGAATGCAGTCAGCTCCTCTTCACTTTTGACAATCTCTGCCTTAGGTTGACGATGAGACGTGACGACTTATCAGACATATGACGAATTATCAGAATTATCGTCGCTTCTTCACTTTAAATCCCATTCCCTGCCTAAGCCTAATAATGATCCTGACGGCTTATCATACTTCTGACGGCCTATCACAGATGTCTTCATGAATTCCAGTTGAAACTCATTCTCTGTCTAAGCCTAACATCGAGCCTGACGGCTTATCACACTTCTAACGGCTTATCACACTTCTAACGGCCTATTACAGATGTCGTCACAAATTCTAGCTGAAGCTCATTCTCTGTCTAAGGTTGACGAAAACTCTGATAGCTTATCACAAGGCTGACGACTTATCAGGCAAGTCGTCAGCTATACTTCCCTCTCTACTTGTTCAGAAATCAACTCTTTTACTTCTATTATTGCTGGTTCTCTTACATCTTGACTTTTACTGCAATATCAAACAAAAAATAATAAAAAACGACAAAAGTTGTATAAGACTTTGCAAATATTCTTAGGTAAAAGCCTCAAATGTGTTAGCATCTGCTCACACATCAACACCCTCAACTTAAAACAATTGCTTGTCCTCAAGCAACTAAAACTCAACCAAGAGGATACAGTGTACATTCGGCAGTCAACCATCCATATTATCTCAAAATATCTTCACCATCTTTAAGAATAATTAATTTCAAAACAACAACTGTGCATATTATTGAAGAACAATAATGCGACACACCGGAATCAAGAAATGGCATCAATTCAGCAACAACAATGCATGTACCAAGATTACACTATCCAAATAAGTTAGAAACTAGCAACGTAACCAGTGTGCCCTCACTATAAAGAAGTCAGACTCCACTTATATCAGACATCACATATGTAACCACGGGGACAATCAAAAGACACTCACTCTCAGAATAAAGTTCCAATCAATGTATGCCAAATACCATAGGCTTGCCCTTATTTTCATTACTAAGATTTTCAGACAGGTCAGCTAGGATCACTATAGGTCTTTTCTTTGGCTTGTACTGTAGGCTAGGGGATGGTATGATACTCGATAATATTTAAAGTGACTAAGACTCCTTAACACTACACTAGCTTTTGGGGTCTCACTTATTAACCTTTTTCTATTCTTCTCTTTTCTTGATCACACATATTTAGGATGGGTGCGGTCTTTTCTACAATCACTTCTTTTTTTTCACAACTTTTATTTTCCTGTTCTTTTCAACTGCACCCATTTTTTTATTCTTTTATTTTATTCTACCTTTTTTCATACTCATTTTACATCACACACCCATATGATAGCCACCCTCAACTTAGGCCATTTGCCTAAGTCAAGGTGCACAGTGTCCAAGAAGGACCAAGGCTAAAATAGGTTCATTATGATATAAATAAGACGGTGATAGCTATCATAAAAAAAGAAATAGGCTATTCAGGCTCAAAATAGGTATCAAGGGATATTGTGTATACAGGGAAGGTCATTTAGGTTAAAAGTGGCTAATATCAAAATGGCCTATGATCCTTTCCTAACCTCTATCCTTCAATTTAGGTAAGACTAACCGGGCAAGTTCTGGATTCAATATACAAAGAAAACTAAGTAAGATCTCACACGTACATGGCACACAAGTATATCATAAGTTACTACTTATCCAGTTCATGCAATTGTTTAGCAGTGATTATCAAGTCACTAGAACTAATACCATAACAAGATGCATAGTGCTCACAATTAAATGCAAATCACACAGTTAAACAATCAAACCATTTGAGAGTTGTTTACAAAATAACAAAACCATGTTAAATGCCTCGGGTACTTGTATTTCTCCTAGTCAACTACAAAATATTACAACAACAACTCACCCTACACCCTCAACTTAAAATCAAAGAAAAACTGAACTAAGGGTTAGGGTATACCTGGAGTAGATCAAGCACGGGGATCATGGGTTTCCTCCCATGTAGCACCTGATTTAACATTGCGGCACGACTCAGGTATCTCGATTACTTCAGACTTCATCGAGACAGATAGTAGCAATACTTTTCATCGAGTCTTTTGGACCGATATAACGTTTGACTAGTTGTGCATTAACCTTGAAGATGCTGCCGTATTCATTTTCAAGTTCTACTACTCCAGATGAGTAGACTTGACTAACTCTAAATGGGCTTGAGCACTTGGATTTAAGCTTACCTGGAAACAGTTTGAGTCTGGAATTGAATAGAAACACCAAGTCATATTTTTGAAATCTCATTTCTCGATCCTCCAATCATGATACTTCTTTATCATTTCTTTGTATAGGTTTTCTCTTTTATATGCCCTGAGATGGAATTCATCCATCTCATTCAGTTGTCCCAGTCTTAGCTCTGCTGCCTCTTTCCAAATTCAAATTTAACCTTTTGAGTGCCCATAAAACCTTGTGCTCCAGCTCTATTAGTAAGTGAAATGCTTTTCCATAGACTAACTGGAATGGTGACATGCCAATGGGTGTCTTGAAAGCATTTCGATATGCCTACAAGGCATCATTGATCTTTCGAGACCAGTCTTGCCAACTAACATTCACCATTTTAGCTAGGATGGCTTTAATCTCTCAATTTGACACCTTCACTTGCCCACTAGTTTGTGGGTGATATGGAGTGGCTACTCTATACTATTTTACCCCATAATGTGCTAAGGCAGCTCGAAACACTTTATTGCAAAAATGAGATCCTCCATCGCTTGTAATAGTATGTGGTACTCCAAAGTGAGAGAAAATGTTCTTTTTGAGAAAAGCAACAACCCTTTTTCCTTCATTATCAGATAAGGAAATAGCTTCGACCCATTTCGAGACATAGTCAATAACAACTAAACTATACTTATCCCATACGAGCTTACAAATGAACCCATGAGATCAATGCTCCAGACGTCAAACAATTCTACTTCAAGCATCTTAGTCAAAGACATCTCATGTCTTTTAGAGATCGACCCCTGCCTCTGACATTGGTTGTATTTCAGCATAAACTCATGAGCATCCTTGAACAACATTGGCCAATAGTAGCCACTCTGTAACACCTTCCTAGACACTCGGTCACCTGCATGGTGACCTCCAACTGGAGAAGCATGACATGCTTTCAATATATACAATACATCCACTTCTGGCATACCTCTCCTTATAATATTATCAGCACATCGTCGAAAAAAATACAGCTCATCCAGAAGTAATGTGTCACATCATGAAGGAATTTTTTTCTTTGATAGAAAGAAAGGTTTTCTGGAATTACCTCACTCACAACATAATTTGCAAAATTAGCGTAACAAGGCATTTTATCCATAGCATCAACCAAGATTTCCTCATCAGGAAATGCATCATTTATCTCCATTTCATTATTAGCTGCCTGCTCACCTTTTATTCTAGACAGATGATCTGCAACTTAGTTTTTGCAACCTTTCCTATCTTTGACTTCAAATTCAAATTCTTGTAGCAGCAACACCTATCTAATAAGCCTTGGTTTTGCATTCTTCTTAGCCATCAAATATCTCAAGGTTGCGTGGTCAGTGTGGACTACCACCTTGGTCCCAAGCAGGTAAGCCCTAAATTTCTCAAAAGCATACACTACAACCACGAGTTTCTTTTCAGTGACGGTGTAGTTCTTTTGCGCTTCATTCAGTGCTTTGCTGGAATAATATATTGGATGAAATAGTTTGTCCTTCTTTTATCCCAATACAGCTTTAAGGGCAACACCGCTTGCATCATACATGATCTCAAATGATTTTGACCAGTCCGGTGCAACAATGCTAGGGGCCTCAATCAGCTTCTTTTTAAGGCATTCAAATGCCTTCAAGCAATCATCATCGAAGGAGAACTTCACTTCTTTCTCCAAAAGTTTTCAAAGTGGATTTGTAACCTTTGAGAAGTCTCTTATAAACCTCCGGTAAAAGCTAGCATGTCCAGAAAACTACGCACTTTCTTTACTGAAATGAGAGGTGGTAGTTTCTCGATAACTTCAACCTTGGCTCGATCAACCTCTATCCCTTTTGCTGAAATTTTGTGCCCAAGATCGATGCCCTCCTTTACCATAAAGTGACATTCCCAATTAAGCACCAAATTAAATTCAACACATCGTTGCAAGGCCATACTCAGATTTACCAAACACATCTCAAATGAGTCTCCCACTACAGAGAAATTATCCATGAATACCTTTAAGGTGTCCTCCACCATATCGGAGAAAATAGATATCATGCACTGTTGAAAAGTAGTGGGTGCATTGCATTGCCCAAACGACATCCTCTTAAATGCAAAGCTGCTATATGGGCATGTGAATGTCGTTTTATCCTAATCTTCAGGAGCAATACAGTTCTGGTTATATCTAGAATAACCATCCAAAAAGCAATACCACTTCTTTTGGCTAATCGATCAAGCATTTGGTTCATAAAGGGCATCCAAAAGTGGTCTTTCAAAGTCTATGAGTTTAGTTTGTGGTAGTCCATGCAAACTCTCCACCCAGTCACAGGACTGAGTGGAATCAACTCATTCATTTCATTTGCAACAACCATCATGCCCCCCTTTTATGGGCATGCATTGAACTGGGCTCACCCATTTACTGTCAGAAATCAGGTAAACCACTCCTGCATCCAACCACTTAATAGTTTACTTCTTATACACCTCTTGTATTGGTGGGTTAAGATGGCGCTGGTGCTTGATGGTTGGAGTACAATCTTCCTTAAGTTGTATTTTATACGTGCAGATGCCAGGGGAAATACCAATAATATCTGCGATAGTCCATCCTATTGCTATTTTGTACCTCTGAAGTACTGAAATAAGTGTTTCTACCTGCTGCTCGCCTAAATCAGCTGCAATAATAATGGGTAGCTTGTTTTCGTTGCCTAAAAACACGTACCATAAATGCCCTGGCAGTTTCTTCAATTCCAACACCGGTGGCTCTTCAATGGATGGCTTAGCTGGTGGTGTTGGTCGATTACCAAGATCAAGATCTAGCTTCTTAGGATCATAAAAGTATGAACCCATTCCTGAGAAAGCATAAATAGTCTCTTCATACTCTTCAATACCTTCACGATCAAAATTCATCAGAACTGCGGCTAAAGGCTCGACAACATATTTCTCCTCTATTGACACCTCCTGCTCATCCTCATAATATACATCAACAACTGAGAACACACTCATTTCTCTATGCTACTTCACTGATTGGCACATATCAAATCGCACCACCTCATCATTCATCCTAAATAAGAGCTCATTAGCTCGCAAATTAATCAACACACTTTCGATTGTGAGAAAAGGTCAACCCAAGATTATGGGAACCTTGAAGTCCACCTCGCAATACAGAATCATAAAATCCACAGGAAATGTGAAGCTAGCTACCTTCACCAGCACATCATACAAAATACCAACAGGTCATTTTACTGAACTATCCGCCATCACGAGTCGCATGTTTGTGGGTGTGGGATTTCCCAAACCCAGCTTTTTATATACAACCTACGACATCAGATTAATGCTCGCTCCTAGATCACATAAGGCCTTAGTGAATTCCAGAGACCCAATCGTACAAGGAATAGTGAATGCTACTGGGTCTGCCTTCTTCTACACCAAGGACCTCGTATAAATAGCACTATAATGATGGAGATTATCCCCCAATTCGTAGATCACTACTTTTTTTTTTGTCACAAGGTCCTTCATGAATTTAGCATACCCTGGAATTTGCTCGAGTGCCTCCACCAAAGGCACATTTATTATTAACTGCTTCAATATTTTCATGAATTTACTAAATTTCATGTCGTCAACCTTCTTCTTCAATCTTTGAGGAAATAGAGGTGGTGGTCTTGGGAGAGTTTTCACCACTACTTCTTTTTCCTTCTCTTTTCCTTGTTCTGGAGCATCATCAGAACCATCCAGCTTTCCAGACTCCACTGGACATTCTTCTTCGGGTTTTTCATCTACTTTAGTCATATCTTCAACTCTACCTTTTCCCACAGAAAGACTAGGTAATATCTTACCACTTCTAGTGGTAATCGCCATACATGAGCCATCATTATGTGGATTCTAAACTGTATTACTAGGTAATGCTCCACTCTTTCTCTGGTTTAGCGCTGTGGAGAGTTGGCTTATTTATTGTTCCAGTTGTTTGATCAAAGTGGAGTGCGAATTTACCAACTAACTCATAGATAATGAATCGGTCTTCATAGTAGTCACCCCAGAGTTGGTAGCCTCCACTCCCTTTAATAATTTAGCTATTATATCCTCCAGGGACATCTTTTCAAAACTTATTGTAGCAGCCTCATGATTTCTAGGAGGGACATATAACCCGCTCCCATCATTATTGCTCCTCCAATTACCTTGCTCCTGGTTCTTATATCCAACCTTGCATAATAAGTCCGACCTTGATTTTCTTGGATATTGCCTCGAAAACCTCCCTAATTATTTACATAGTTCACCTCTTCTTCTGAGTCAGGCTCTACTTTGCTCTGCGATCCCACCGCCTTCACTTTCTCAATTTTACCTAATAGTAAATACTTGGTTAGCAAGTTCATCTGTATTTTTAGGTGAGCCATGTCTTGATCCTGCTCCTCGTCTCTTCTGCATTGTTCCATAGTCATACCAATAGAAATAGTGGGGCTTGCTACCACAGAGTCCTTAGTATGCCATGCCCAACTCTGTTTAGTCATTCTCTCAAGAATTTCTGAAGCCTCTGGAAATGTAAGATCAACAAACAAACCAGCAACAACATTATCTACAGTTAATTTTGTCACAGAGTTAAGAGCCTTGTACAAAGTCTCCATCAAGTGTATGTCTGTCATGTTGTGGTTAGGATACTGCGTCAGCTTCTTTTTGAATCTCTTCCAGGTTTCATACAAGGCTTCAGTTGGGAGCTGTCTAAAGTTGCTGATCTCATCCCTCAACTGTAACCTCCTGGAAGGTGGAAAGAACCTTTCTAGGAAAGCTCCTTTTAACTGCCTCCAGTTGGTTATAGAATCGGGTGTCAGCTCATTAAGCCTCAATGTTGCCTCCCCAGATAGAGACAACAGAAATAATCTCAAATGGATAGCATTCTGACCCACTCCTGGGTTATCAAAAGATTTACAAATGGCGATAAAGTTCACCAGATGTAAGTTTGGATCATCCCCAGGGAGGCTACCAAACAACCCCTTCAGATTAAGGAGTTAAATTATAGTACTTGTAATGTTGAATTTCTCCCCAGGTGCTAACAGTGGAGGAATAATTGCACCCATTGCACATGCTCCATCCATTCCATCATCATCATCATTGAGGTCATACTGGACCGGCTGGTGATCTTGTCTTCCTCGAAACTAACGGTTCCTGTTAGCATTATGTTGTACTGGTGCAACTATTTTCTCTGCACGTCTTGGGTTACCAGGGTTTAGCAACTCCTCATCTCCCAAGTCGTTATCCTCAGGATTTGGATGCCGTACTTGTTGACCGTCATTCTACACATTCACCTAAGCTCTAGCTAAGGCTGCTAACCTGTCAGCCTCCTGCTGGTCTGCCATTCTGTCGATTAGTTGCGGTTCCGAATTAAATGGTAATAATTGTTCTCCAAAACTTTTAGTTCTTGACATGCACCACAAAAGTCCTGCAGCAAACAAAAACAACAAATAAACGTAAAACTAGAAAACTTGACTAACAGTCAGTTAGCGTACACAACTTTAATTTACAACCGTATTTTCCGATAATAGTGCCATTTTTGATAACGCTCAAACTACACCTCTCTTACGAGAATGTAAGCGATCATTGTCAATAGATGACCCAACTAGGTTGGGGGCGAATCCCATAGCGAATATGGTGTGAATTTGAGTTATCTGTGGGTTAATCAACTGATAGTTATCAGTTTCCTGTTAATGGGGGTTTTTGGAAAGGTAACAAATAATTACTTCTCAATTTAGTTTTTGAAATCAATATGATAAGAAAAACCAGAGTTATGTTCACTATGGGTGTTAGGATTTGACAGACTCTAGTAACGGTTCAAGATTCTTGTGGTAGGTAGGAATAACAGACTATCCTTGTCGAAGTTATGTCTAAATGTTTCTCAACCTATTTAGACATTTAACCACCTAATTATCTCAAACTTAGGGAAGTTATATTTCATAACAGGATGTTATCTCAAGTTAATTAATCTTGTTACAACATTAATTATTAAATGAAAGTTTGATGCTTCCAAGTCCCTCTTGATAATTCACTTTTTACTAGGGTTGATTTCTTATCTCAAGCAAATCACCAGTAAGCAAGGCTTATTGTTTGTAACCAATAGTCAAAGTATAAAATAATGGAATTAACAAGAATTTTCTACCACTGTTATAATCTTGAACACTTAGTTACGTTACAAACCCAAACCCATAGATCCCACAACTCGGGTTAAGAAAATTTATCTACTCATAATAAAATAATCAAGACAACAAGTTGAATTCATAGTTTGATATATGAACTTACAGCAAGATAAATAACAACAAGTGTTTCTCAGATTTGATTCACAGTAGAAAATCCCAAAACAATTGTAATAATCTCTCCAAAAATAATTGTAAAGTTCAAGTTAGAAAACTAGAGAGAAGATATTCTCAAAACGTCAGTCCCCCCTCATTATATTAGAAAACCCTAACATATACTTTAAATACTTCAGCCTAATTATTGAAACAAAATCATAGATCACAGTATATTCTCGGACAGGCGACGACGTATGTGATGGTTTATCAAGAGTCTGACGACTTATCAGGAATTTCGTCAGCTCCTCTTCACTTTTGACAATCTCTGCCTTAGGTTAACAATGAGACGTGATGGCTTATCTAACATGTGACGACTTATCAGAATTGTCGTCGCTTCTTCACTTCAAATCCCATTCCCTGCGTAAGCCAAACGACGAGCCTGACGGCTTATCAAACTTCAAATGGCCACAAATGTCGTCACGAATTCCAGATGAAGCTCATTCTCTGTCTAAGCCTAACGACGAGCCTGACGGCTTATCACACTTCTGACGGCCTATAACAGATGTCGTCACGAATTCTAGCTGAAGCTCATTCTCTCTCTAAGGTTGACGGCAAGTCTGATAGCTTATCAAAAGGCTGATGACTTATCAGGCAAGTCCTCAGCTATACTTCCCTCTCTACTTGATCAGAAATCAACTCTTTTACTTCCATTATTGTTGGTTCTCTTGCATCTTGACTTTTACTGCAATATCAAACAGAAAATAATCAAAAACGACAAAAGTTGCTTAAGACTTTGCAATTATTCTTAGTTAAAAGTCTCAAATGTGTTAGCATCTGCTTACACATCAATAATTAAATTTTTACATTATAGACATCCTTTCTTATTTTCAACTAAATTAGTATCTCAAATGATTTTGAACATTTTGATAAATTTTTTATTAGGTTATCTTTTGTTTTGATAATAAAACACTTCTTCATTTAAAAAAAAAAGGTAAGTATTGTATTATTTTTGGTTAACAAAGAAAGTTTAGTTAACACACGACTTTTTCGAAAAATAAAGTATAATACCGAATGTTAGTTTTGTTTTTGTTTTGGAGTACAATTAAAAGGTCGGCAAAAAAAACAGAAATTAATGGTTCAAAGAGATGAAAATATATAAAATCCAAGACAAATAAAAAAATAATTTAATATGCCATATATTATTTTACATAAATCCTAAAAGTCAAAGGTAAAAGATTGATGGTAGCCATTTTTTCCTCTGAGTAAATGTGTCCTTTTTGTTAGAGTTATTAGAATTTACCTATAAATTATTAAATTAATTATGTGAAGACCATTTAAAAATAGAGAAGCTTTTAGAAAAATTAAAGAATGTTTAATTAGTAATTATTCAGAATATATAAGTCTAAATAAAACAAAAGAAAACCCACAAAGATTAGCTTACTTAATTACATTAATATCTAGTATTGAATCAAAATTAATAATCCATTTAAAATCTAGAAGAATGAAACACACGCTACCCAATTATGATAAAATTAGATTTAGATATCCGCCAAGATATTATAAATATAATTTAAAATGAATAAAGTACAACAATACAAAAAATTAAAATAAATTATTTCTGAAAAACGTAAAGAATTAAAAATAAGAATAAAAAGACTACATTATAATATATTTGCCGGAGTTAGTAAAAACTCAATAGATACACAAAAAGATGAAATATCAAAATTAGAATCACAAATAGATAGTTTGGAATATATATATCAACATGAACTATTCACAATAAAATGAACAAAGAAGAATTTATAATAGATGAAAAAATATATGAAAACCACGAAGGATCAAAAATAAAAATAGTATCTTCTAATCTAGGAAGAAGATATAAGAAGATAGGTGAACATTTATATCTAATGTTAGAAAAAGAAGAATTAAAATTAGA
>NC_061119.1:181293444-181294156 GCF_002878395.1 Capsicum annuum
CGGAAGAAATACGAAAAATAGAAGAAACTAAAAATAGTAGGATTGATGAATTAGAAAAAGAACTACAAATGCTAAAAGATTTGTATGAACAAAGACAAAAGGAAAAAAGAAGAAAAAGATAGAGAACAAAAATTATTGAACGAGATAATTAATTTAAGGAAAAATTGGAAATAAAAAACAAAGAATTAGAAATAAATAATATAGATGTTGAAGAGACAGATAATTATGATTCTGAAGATAGTGAAACATATACAGAAATATTAACAAATACAAAAAATTTAGAAATAAATGAAAAACAAAAAGAAATTAATGAGGAAAACTTAGAAAGTACCCACACAGAAATAAATACTCTTGATAAAAAAGAAGATGAAAATATAATACCTAAAACAACAGAAATAAGAAAACCCACATATTATAAGAAAAGTTTAAAAAGCATAATGAATATGACAAATGGACACCAAAACAGATAGTTAATAAAAATTATAACTTTTTAGACCTAGACTGTGTAATAGGTACAGAAAAAACAATACAATTATGGATAGGATATATGACAATACAATGACTAGATAATAATATAAACATAACAGATGCACCGGAATATATAGAAAGAACACTAATAGGATCAGTAAAACTATGGTTTACAAATTTAACTGAAAATAGCAAGAAAGTATTAAGAACTAATAAACCTATAGAAGGAACATCATCGACAACA
>NC_061119.1:181294256-181294728 GCF_002878395.1 Capsicum annuum
AATAGGAATTTAATGTTAAAATTAGCAATATATAATATGTGTTATATAGATGAATATACTTGTGCATTTAAAGAATATTATTATAAAGGAGCATATAGTATAGAAGAAAATAAAGAGATAAGAAAATTATATTTTAATAAATTACCCGAGCCATTTAGTTCAAAAATAATAAAAAGTTGGGAGGAAGCAAAAATAGTAGATACGCTAGGAGCAAGAATAAAATTTTTACAACAATGGTATAGAAACTTATGTGACAAATATAGAGAAGAATTAAAAATGAAAAAAACATTAATAAGGAATTTAGCATGTTGCAAAAATAAAATAGCACCCCAATTTGGATGTGAAGAAAGATATTATAAGAAAAGAAAAAGACATAAGAAATATAAGAAATATAAAAAATCAAAATATAAATATAAAAAACCGAGAAAAAGATATCATGTAAAAAATTATAAATACAAAAGACCATATAGAA
>NC_061119.1:181297728-181298147 GCF_002878395.1 Capsicum annuum
ATGATAAAATAAATTCATACTAGTTACTTTATAGTAGAATTATTCGAAGAATAATATGTTAAGAAGTTTATTAACAAAGCGGAAACGGAGAAATATCCCTAAGAACTATGCCATCCTAAAGGTGAAACCAATGAGGCAAGAAGTCATGGCGGGGAGTAACCAGAGTAGAGGCGCTGTTTAAGGAAAAAGTATCCGGATTACCATGTTAATAGTGACCGAAGAACATATTATTTAAGAATAATCTAGTATATAGTAAGCTAAGATGACCATATTTTGTTATGTACATGGTTGAAGGGAATATTTTGAAAAAACAATTTTATGAAAATGAATAATTATTTATCTGATGTGATGGTAGATAAATTTAAAATACTTATTTTGTATGCACTTAAAGATATAAAAGTAATAGATATAAGAAAAAT
>NC_061119.1:181298247-181298984 GCF_002878395.1 Capsicum annuum
CTGATATGATGGTAGATAAATTTAAAATACTTATTTTGTATGCACTTAAAGATATAAAAGTAATAGATATAAGAAAAATCATATTAGAAAAAGTCTTTGGTAAATATTACATGACTAGAGTAAATTATATACCATATCTACCTAATTACTCTTACAAATACTTACCATGATAAGTTACATAGAATTTTTAGAAAAAGATATGAGAAACATACAATTACTAGAAAAACAGATAAAAATAAATATAGATAAATACATGAAAAATAAAGATATAAAATACATAGAATTTCTTAGTAAAAATATGCAAGTACTACTAAGGCTAAAACAAACAACTACAAAATATTATAATAAAACCAATTTTAAAAGATAGATCATCTAGCTTATCTTAAAGTTTTAATCTTATATATACTTAAAGATATAGAAATAATAGACATTAAGAAAATAATATTAGAAAAAGTAATAGACTATGAAATTGAAACCATAAATTGGCTAGAACAGTTATACAAAGAAATTTACCCAGAAGGATATTATACAGATTAAGAGATGTTAGAATATATTAGAAAAACTAGAGAAAATCAAGAAAATCTAAATAATGAAATTAATTATAGAAATCGAATTAGGAAAATAATGGAGAATCTAAAAGAAAAATTAATATGGATAGAAAAAACCTTAGAAAATTTAGATAAAAGTACATGTGATAGTTTATATAATTTAAAAAACTCACTACGAGAAGAACAACA